>NW_006289713.1:5557487-5585634 GCF_000327345.1 Myotis davidii
ATGGCTGGGCACTGGGGTGAACCTGTTCCATGGCCCTGAGGGTCCCCCACAGAGTTACAGGATGGCTGGAGGCTGGAGGCTGGAGGCTGGAGGCTGGAGGCAGAGGGCCAAACGCAGCCAGGGTTTCTGATTTTCCTGCCCTCCTCCCACCTACCGCCAAACAGGCCCACAGTCTGGGGAGCGAGGACCTGAGGCCACAGAAGAATTCCGACCACAAAGGTAGTCTTCACAGGAAGTAAGAATTGTTGCCTCCTTGGAGCAAAAAAAAAAAATCCAGTGTGTCATTCATAGCTTCTAGAAATTTCCTTCTACACTCGCCACACTTCGAGCGGAGTAGAAACACTTTAAACAATTCTGCTGACTCTTGCTCTGATCGCACCAGCTCTGTTCCAGCTGCAAAGCTGCAGGTGCACCCTGGGCCAGTGAGCTGCTGGATGTGCCCCTTCCCTCTGGGCCACAAGTTCTCCGCGGTAACGCTTAGAATTTTCCATGTTGCCAACCAGGAGGCAGAGGCACTTGATTAAGGGGCTTGGTCCAAGGGGGGATGACTTCCCTTGGTTTTCTGGCCTGAATGACACAGCCTAGATCTTATGAGAGAACAGCCAATAGTCCTCCTGCTAAGGGGCCGTTGCTTGCATGACCCTTGGCAGCTGGAGAAATACAGCTCCCACTATCCATCTTCTAGAACTCAGTTTGACAAGCAACCCCCCCCCCCAATTTCTTTGTATTTTAGGCCCTAAACTGAGATACAGATTCAAGATTTTAAGCTGGAAGTGCCAGGGGGTCATAAGCCTCCCCTGCCCCTTCCCTGCCCCTCCCCAGGTGAGTGGGGGGCTCTCTGTGTTTCCACAATCCCTCCCTCCAAAGCTGACCCAAACCTAGCTCTTGTTCCACTGTCCTGGAGCCACGTGCCCACCTGTCCAGCCCCCGCCCCCGCCCCAGGCTCTGAGCTCCTTGGGACCAGGTCTTGCTCTGGCCTGTGTCTGGCACACAGTAAGTACTCAATAAATGACTGATTGACAAACGAATCACATCTAACCCCTCAGCTGATCCTGCAGGAAACAAAGAAGTTAAGCTGCTGGCCAGAGGTCACCGGACAGCCAATGGGCCCCGAACAAAGTCTTGCGACTCCCTGTACAGTGCTCAACCCCTGACACCGTGCAGCCATCTCCAAGACACGTGGCCCATCCACAAATGCGGTGAACACACTGTCGCTCCCAGCATCCCAGGAGACACCTAAGCACAAGGTGTCCTTCGGATTCCGTTTAGAAGTGGATGTTGCTGATCTTAATAAGAGATCCATTTAGCTTCTCAATGAGGGAATGCACATGCCAGCCGGTCCCACCCCGTCTAAACATGTGGTGGCCTCCAGGGGAGACCGGTGCTGCCGGAGCGCCTGTGCAGAAGGATAACATGTCGCTGGGTGGGTTTACGGAACCTCTCAAGGTCCGGCAGGCCTGGCTGCCAGCGGCGGGAAGAGCAGTCTGTGTTCCACTCCACACCTCCCAGAAGCCTCAGAGCCAATCAAGAAAAACCTCCAAAGCTCCCTGGTACGAGGAAAGTACCAGGCACACCGGGGACCACGTTCTCATTTTCTCCCTAAAATGTAAACGGCAACACAAGCTCCTTGCAACGAGTCAAACAACGAATAAAAAGTCAGTCGTTTTCCAAACCCCTGCGGGAGCCGACGTTTACAGCTGGACACAGCTCCTCCCCACCTACCTCTATCTTCCAATAAACACAGAAATCCGGAGAGGAGCGGGCCCTCTCTCCCCGGCACCTAAACCGAGATTGGACGGTGACTCATGGGCATCGCTCCCGTTGAGGCGATCATCGTGCTGATTCCCAAATCCAAAAGTTCTGGAAACCAAAAGTGTCTCTTAACCCATTTGTCAGCAAAACCTGCCCTGCCTTGAGGCTATTTATAGGCTCATTTTTCCCCACTGGGTATGAACAGTCACATGTTTTGTGCAGAAATACAGCGGGTTTGATGACAGGGTGCTGCCCCGGGCCCCTGGGTGTGATGTCAGACACAGCACCCGCACTGAAGAATCTGCCTGAGGGGCTGAACAACTCTGAGCCGTTACTGGCCCCAAAGGCACCCAACAAGGACTGGGGCCCAGCAGTGATCGAACAGCAGTGACTGGGTAACATTTTCATGATAACTCGTGGTACTGCAGTGCCTCGGGACATCCTGACCCTCCCGGGTGGATTCGCAGCACATGCCCCGAGTGTGGGAAAGTATAATACAGATGAAGGCACCATGTGCCATGTGGCAATGTTCTAGGACTCCGACCTCAGAGCGCTTCATCCAAGTCCTAGGTCTGCAGGCCAGCAGCTGTGGGGCTCGGGGCAAGTGACTTAACCTCTCTGGGCCTCAGGAAAATGGGGGGGGGGGGCGCGCAGTGGCTACCAGACTATTTCTAGCTCTCCCTTCTCAGCTACCACCGCTGCCCAGACCAGGGTTAGGGCAGCCTCCTCTCAAGTGGTTTCTGTCTGTTTCCCTCTCTCCTTCCAACTAGCCTGCCCACTGACACTCAGAAAAATCCTTCTTTTAAAACCACTTTTGTTATAATCGCCCTCAATCCTCCTTTGCTCCAAACACACAATGGCTTTTTATTGCCCCAGTAAATGGAGCCCAACCTCCTCTGTTGGTTTAAAAAATATATATGTTATTGAAAATAATAAATCACCTGAAATTCTGTCGATCTACGACAGCTGACTTCATCCGTGTTTCTACCCTCATCCACACACATCCCTACACAAAGGCACACGTCTGTGGCTGCAGGTGGACAGATTCACCCCACCTTCCACACACTGCCTATCTCCTAAGTGTTTCCTGCGCTGGGAAGGGGCCTTCAGGCAGATGAAGGCACCACATGCCATGTGGCAAGGTTCTAGGCCTCTGAAATCAGAGCGCTGAATCCAAGTCCTAGGTCTGCAGGCCAGCAGCTGTGTGACTTGGGAGAAGTGACTTAACCTCTCTGGGCCTCAGGAAAATGGGGGTGGGGGGTGGGGTGCGGTGGCTACCAGGTTCTCTGAGACCCGCTGGCCCCACGATCAGCCCCACCAGAGCTACGGACCCCTGAACACTCACTTGTGGCCATACCAGACGCCTCTCAAAAAAATACAGACGCAGATCCTCGTATCCTGGGTACTTCTGCCCACCCCAGCCCTGGGAACAGAATCTCAGTCTCACACTGGGATTCTTGGTAAACGCTTTCCTGGAAAACACTGTGCAGAACAGAAGTCCGTCCCCTATCTAGATGGTCACAGTGCACATCACTGCATTGAAGGCACTGATAAGTCCTGCAGCACACAACCCTGTGTAGCTCTCTTTAATCTACTGCTTCTCGAGGCAAAGAAAAAAATTATCCCAACCCCCGAGTCCATTAGTGTTCCTTGGCATACACTTAGGAGCATGCTGAGTGTCCGAGGTCACCTTGCACATTTCCGGAGTCATCTCCTGTTCAGAAACCTTTCTGAATGCCCCCACTGTCTCCCTGACAACCACACTGAATCCCGAGCCTGGTGTTTGTGATCAACAGTGTCCTCTGTCCTCTTACCTCTTGGAAAAAGAAGCTCATTGTAGTCACTGCCAGCTGCAGACTGGAAGAAACAGTCCCTGACCAGCTAGGTGACATTAGGCAAAACCACTAACTTTTCTGAGCCTCAGTTTTCTCCTCTGTGAAATGGAGGAGCCAGCAGCTCCGCACCAACATCTTAGGATTCCAGTGTGTCTGGGGGTCTCGGCTCACAGTTGCAGCAGAGACCAGGTAGGTTGCTGAGTTCAAGAACAGCAGCAAAGAGGAAACAGGATTGTTTCCCTGGAGTAATTCAGGGACGTGGAGTCAGTGCCTGGACTGAAGCCCGGCTCTGCTGCATGCGGGGTGCCTGGTCCTGGTAAGGCCTGACCCTGAGCTTCGCTTCCTCCCTGTGAAATGAAACAGGCTACACAGACGACAACACACACACACGGACACACACATACATCCACAGGGACACACACACACATCTACAGGAGCACACACACACACACACACACACATATCCACATACACACATCCACAGGGACACACACACATCCACAGGGACACATACACACACATCCACAGGCGGACACACACACATCCACAGGAGCACACACACACACATCCACAGGGACACACACACACAAGTGCAGATAAAACTGGTGAAATCGAAATGAATTGGTGGATTGTGTGTCAGTGTCAGTAGCCTGGCTGTGACATTGTACTACAGTTATGCAAGATATTTCCACTGGGGGAAACTGGGTGAAGGGTACGTGGGATCGTGGTGTTATTTCTCACAACATTATCTCAAAATAAAAAAGATTTTTAAAACAAAGCAGGCTAGCACCTCTACCATGGGGACATGGCGAGTATTCAACTGATGCCCTATTTATCGTTCCCTCCCGGAGGCCTCGCCACACAGTGAGTGCTCGATGCACAGACACTAAAGAACTGAATGACAAGAGGAATATAAGGGACACATAGTAGGTGTTCAATCCTTTCCCTTTTCTTTTTATATGATCTTAGTAGCCCAGAGAAGTGAACCCGTTCGAAGCCCATTTGCCGGGTACGCGGTAACCAAGGGGCCCCCGGGCTCCCAGCATCGGAGGCCTGTCAGATTTGCCAGCTCCGGAGAGAAGGCACAGCAGCCTTCTAGCCGACCCCCTGTCCCCTCCTCCAACCTCTCTGCCCAGGAGGCCAGAAGCCCGGTGGGGAGCAGGCACTCTGCTGGCAGAACCAAGAATCAGGTTCACTCTTGTTTATGAAGGCATTTGTTCAAATCCCACCTGTCCCTAAAGGGCTGAGGTGGCTTCCAGCAAAGGCCCAGGTGTGAGATGGGCAGCCCCACCCCTGTGCCTGCTCCCCTCCTGCCCATGTCCCTTCCTGCAGCCAGTGCAGGGAAGCCACTCTGAGGCTGCCAGAGAAAATGTCCCCCTCCTGGTCTCACACCCCTTTGGCCACTTGCCGCACAGCTAGCAAGAAGGCTAGGGGGTCCCCAGGCTCCCCAATGCCTGACAAGGCAAGGCCAGGGCAGCCCAGTAAGAACCAAAGTGGGGGGACAGGCCCAGGGTGGAGGCGGCTGAGGGGCAGGTGAGATTCAAGGCTTATGGCAGAGCCATCCACATCTGTGAAAACCCAGCCACCGATGACCAGGGGTCACTACGTGGCCAATAAAACTCCTTTTTTGAAGGATGCTGAGCGATATGAGAACTGTAGGGCAACAGCAGGCACTCTGCTCAACACATTCTAATCTGTCTCCGAAAAACCACCTTATGGTACAAATCCTCCTATTACCCCCACTTTACAGATGGGAAATCACAGCACAGAGAGGTGAAGTAGCTGGCACAAGAACACACAGCTGGTGAGGGGTGCAGCCCAGATTTGAACCCAAGCATCTTGCTCCCCAGTCCACAGGCTTAGACCCTCTAAGAGACAGTCATGATATCCAAGGTGCAGAGGACTAGTTAAAACAATGTGCAATGTGCTCCCTCCTACGACTGTGTGCGCGCACAGGCACGCGCGTAGAAAAAACAACAACAGGTGTTCTGGGTTACAGGTTTATGGGTAATGTTTACTCCTTTTTATCTCTGTTGTCTAAATTTCAACATGGAACATGTTCAACTTCAGGAAAAGATTCATAATTGTGAAGTGAGCTGCCTTTGATCCCTGGGTGCCGCCTCCTTTCCCTTCCAGGCAGCCTCCCCGGTGTGCTCCCACCCACACCCTCAAGCTCTGCAAAGTTCGCTGGGGGCCCGAGTGCATCCACACTCCCAGGACCTGTCCCTCACAAGGTCAGGGAAATCTTCCCGGGCCAAGAAGCGTATACAGCACTGCCCGAAATACACTCACAGCGGTGGAAACAGCTCAGGCCGAACGAAATGGCCACTCTCAGGGGTGGACGGGTAAGTTAAGGCCCTTCCTCATGGGAGTCTATCACACAAACATTAAAATTATGTTTACAACAACACTGGGAACTGTTTATGCTGGGACATGAAATGAATAGAGCAAAATACACAAACTGAACATAGTCTCATCTCAAAATGGTAAAAAGAATGCGCTGAAATGCCCAGGAGGACACATAGCAATGGTAACAGGAGTTGCCTCTGGGCTGTGAGGCTGGGCTGGGGAGAAGTGCTCTTTTATTCCTTTGTGTAGGTCTCCAAATTTCTGACAACAATAATGTAATCATAATAAAAATAGTAGCTAGTGTTTATACGGGGCTTCCTAACTGCCAGGGACCTATGTATGCTAAAAGCTATACATGCACTAACTCACTGTATCCGCCCCCTATTCAGGCAGATACAACCACAGATGTTTTACAGATGAAGAAACTATGGCACAGAGAGGTTAAGTTACTTGTCCATGACCACACAGTATGTGTTAGAGCTAGGATTTGTCACTTTTAAAATGACAAAAAAAAAGTATTAAAATTATATTTTGATATAGAGGATCAAAGGTGGGAAAGAACTTTAATATTTATCGACTATTTACTGTTGTAGTTATATAAATAAACAAAACCTGCCCACTTGCTTTGTTCCAATTCATATTAGCTTCTGGTTGGGGGGAGGGAAGTGTGTGAACAAAGTATAAATTTATTTTAAAAACAATTTTAAACTCTGTGTTAAGGATGTATGACATGACTTCATTGAAGGGAGTGGGGGGAACATTTACCTAAGTAACTTAGAAAATGAGTAGAGTCCACAAGACAAAAAACAAACAAACAACAAAACACAAAAAACAGTGGCTACTCACAGTAATTGTTTAAAGTTTACACATGACTTTAGGATACAGTAAAACAACAATAATAAAAATAAGTTACAAAATAAGGAACAAATCACACACAGGAATCCCCATACATTGCTGCTGGGAATGTGAAGCTGTGCAGCCTCTTGGAAAACAATCTGACAGCTCCTGAGACCTAGCAATTCCATTCCTAGGTATCTACCCAAGAGAAAGAAAAAAAAAAACCTTTCACATCAAAATCTATACATGAATTTCATAGCAGCATTATTCACAAGAGCCAAAAGGTGAAAACCACAAAATACCCATCAATGGATGAATGGATAAACAGAATGTAGCATATGCACGCAATGGAGTATTATTCAGCCATAAAAAGGAATGAAGCACTGACATATTCTATAACATTCATGAGCCATGACAACCAAGAAGCCAGACACAAAAGACCATGTGTGGTATTATTCCATTGATATAAAATGTCCAGAATAGGAAAATCCATAGACAGAAAGTAGATGAGGGGTTGCCAAAGACTAAGAGGGTGGGGGGAGAAAAATGGGGTTTCTTTTAGGGGTGACAAAAACATTCTATAATTAGACAGTGGTGATGATTGCACAATTTTATGAATACTAAAAACCAACCAATGTATACTTTAAAAGGGTAAACTTTACGATGGCTGGCGAGGAATCCCTGTACAATGCAAAAATATCAAGAGAGCCCTAACTGGTTTGGCTCAGTGGATAGAGCGTCGGCCTGCGGACTGAAGGGTCCCAGGTTCGATTCCGGTCAAGGGCATGTACCTTGGTTGTGGGCACATCCACAGTAGGGTATGTGCAGGAGGCAGGTGATCGATGTTTCTCTCTCGTTGATGTTTCTAACTCTCTATCCCTCTCCCTTCCTCTCTGTATAAAATCAATAAAATATATATTTTAAAAAATATCAAGATATCTGTCACTAGAGGCACAGCCTTGGCTGATGAAGAAGAAACGCCCCAGGGCACTGGCATTCTCCCTCAGCTTCTTACATGCTCTGTGTTCATGGACAAGGCCCTTCCCCACCCGGGGCCTTGGAGTCTTCTTTGAGTTAAGTGAGGGGGGTTGGGCTCAAGGATCACTAAGTATCCTCCCAGTTCTATGATTCTAAGGAGCCACTCTGAGATTGTCATAAATGCAAAGATTGGAGAAACAGAAGTCTCCATCAAGGTTACAGATAAAATATACTTTGTAGCAAAAGCATGCCAGGACACAAATATTTTAAACAGCGAACATTTTGTACAGTAGGAAGTGAAACATAACATTATTGTTAGGAAACATAACAATATATATGTTCCAAACAGCAGAGCCAGCAATCCTGCACAATCTGTGGTGCTGAGATCATGCAGTTTTCTCTTCTGCATCAAAAAATATTTAAGTCTATGCCTGGCCAGTGTGGTTCAATGATTGAGCTTTAACCCAGAAACCAAGAGGTCACCGATTGCAGGCTCAGTCCCCTGTAGGGAGTGTGCAGGAGGCAGCTGATCAATGTTTTGCATTGATGTTTCTCTCTCTCTCCCTCTCCCTTCCTCTCTCTAAAAATCAATAAAAACATATTTAAGGAGATTTAAATTTAGTATCTTTTTTACTTATTTGGGGTTTGATAAGATCCCCTGAAGCAAATGGACACTTCATGTTGACTTCCCCCATGAATGTCACAAGAGCAGGTTGATAGGAAGAAATCACTTTAACATCCCCAGGAGAGAGCGAGAGAGAGAGAGAGAGAGAGAGAGAGAGAGAGACCGACCAGGTGTGGAAAACGTGCCTGTAAGCATGAATAACTTGAAAAATGCCTAGTGGCTTCACAAACATTTTGTCTACACTTGCAAAAATGAAGCCAAAGAGGCTATAAGAGCAGAAGACATTATATTTCAAGGGAAAAGGCCTGGTTAAAATACTTTAAAGAGGCACAGTCTCTTAAATATAAACCTTTCAGGAGATCAATAAAACTGATAAACTTCTACTTAGATTGACCAAGGGAAAAAAGAGAGAAGGCACCAATTACCAATATCACAAATGAGCCCTAACCGGTTGGGCTCAGTGGCTAGAGCATCAGCCTGCGGACTGAAGGGTCCCGGGTTTGATTCCGGTCAAGGGCATGTATCTTGGTTGCGGGCACATCCCTAGTAGGGGGTGTTCAGGAGGCAGCTGATCGATGTTTCTCTCTCATCGATGTTTCTAACTCTCTATCCCTCTCCCTTCCTCTTGGTAAAAAAATCAATAAAATATATTTTTAAAGAGGATATCACAAATGAAACAGGGAACATCACTACAGAACCTACAGACACTAGAAGGATAATAAGGGAATATTACAAAGAAGTTATACCAATTAACTTGACTACCTACATGAAACAGGTAAGTTCTCTGAAAAACATAAATTACCAAAACGGACCCAAGAAGAAATAAACATCATCACATCAAGATGATGGCCAAGTTCCCCTCCACTGAAGAAGTTAATTCAGGAAAATGGTTACCAACTGGAACAGGTTTTTAATGTGGACGAAGCTGGTTTGTTTTGGCTGTAATGTCTCCTAGAAGTTTTATTTACGGTGGTTTTAAAAGACATATACTCAATGCCGTCTTTATTGTTTTCTTTTCCCTAACCTCCTACTTTGTCTGAGACTTTGATCATGCCAACTGTGGTTCTGCCAACCGTGGTGCTCTTCAGGATTGCCACTCCCATGGCTGGCAAGGAATCCCTGTACAATGCACACACAAAAATCTGGCCCTAGACGGTTTGGCTCAGTGGAAAGGGTGTCGGCCTGCAGACTGAAGGGTCCCGGGTTCGATTCCAGTCAAGGGCACATGCTCAGGTTGCAGGCTTGATCCCCAGTAGGGGGGCGTGCAGGAGGCAGCCAATCAATGATTCTCTCTCATTACTGATGTTTCAATCTCTTTCTCTCTCTCCCTTCCTCTCTAAAATCAATAAAATATATATTTTTAAAAACCTGGCAAAAGGGTATAAAAATCCCAATTTCAGCTATTTTCAATCCTTTTGGAGACACAGGGCTTACTCATGTGGAGCAATCAGAAGATAACATGAGACCACATATAATAAAGTAATAAATTATTATCAAGTGTGAAAAGACTGCATACAAGCAAGTGGGGCAGGAGAGGGGAGGGAGCTAGCAAAGAAGGCTTCACGGAGTGGGAAGATGGGCAAAGAAGTGGAAAAAGGGCATGCATGTGTCAAGACATGGTGGCAGGAACAAGTCCCACGGTTTCAAGGAATGGTGGGGAGTCGGCTCCTGTGCACAGTACTATGAGTGTGTGTGCAGGGATGTGCATCTCCTTACCACTGGGGAGACACATAACACCTGTGAGAGTCCAACTAAAGCTAAAAGTCCTCTCCTCAGAAAACTGCATGCACGCACTGAATTCTGCATTGAGTTTTGAAGTCAGGAAATGTATTTGTGAAGATGGGGGTGCCATGTTGAGAATGGTAGGTCTTTGTAAACTCCCCTAACTCCTGACTCTAGAGCAAGCATGTCAAATTCAAAGGCTTAACACAGGCCAAAGAAACAAGGTTTAAGTTGATGTGGGCCGCAAAAAAACAAAAGCTGCAATTTTCATAGAAACGTAGGTTTATTTCGATAGAGACATGCTGAATACAAAGGGCTGAAATAAATGAGTAATTGTTAACATAAAATAATAGAACATTTTAATAAAAATTAATATTTTTCTTGAACATTAACTTAGCAGACACTGAATAAGTGCATAAGTTAATAAGTGTAATGCAAATAACCCATTTTTCTTGTTCTCCGAAAGCAAAATATTTCCTGTTGCACACTCCAAATAAGTCAGTACAAAACTAATGACCTGGCAATCATCTGCTAAAATATTTGCTGCTAGTGTTAGTGGAGAGAAATGGTGTGCCTGTGTGTAAGGCACTTAAGGAAAATGAATACAATACAATTACAGTAATCAGTGATGAGTGAACATTGTAGTTTGCTATTAATAACTAGAGGCCCAATGCACAAAATTCGTGCAAGAGTAGGCCTTCACAGCTGCGGTGGCTACCTTGATCCCTCCCTTGCAGCCGCGCTGCCTCGATCCCGCAGCTACAGCCCCGGCTTCGTCCAGAAGGTTGTCCGGAAGGACATTCAGATGGCCATTCGGTCTATTGCATATTACACTTTTATTATTATAGATTATGTATAACAGGATATTGTAAAAATTAAGTTACGAAATTCTTATTAAAACGTTTCTTACATACCGTTATACTGTCTGGGCTGCAAAAATATTCGTTGTGGCCTATGGGCCACAAGTTTGACATGCTTGCTCTAGAGCAGTGGTTCTCAACCTTCCTAATGCCGCAACCCTTTAATACAGTTCCTCATGTTGTGGTGACCCCTAACCATAAAATTATTTTCGTTGCTACTTCATAACTGTAATTTTGCTACTGTTATGAATCGTCATGTAAATATCTGATATGCAGGATGTATTTTCATTGTTACAAATTGAACATAATTAAAACATAGTGATTAATCACAAAAACAATATGTAATTATGTATGTGTTTTCCGATGGTCTTAGGCGACCCCTGTGAAAGCGTCGTTCGACCCCCAAAGGGGTCGCAACCCACAGATTGAGAACCACTGCCCTAGAGTGTGTCCCCCTTTCCCAGACCTGACCTCACAGGTGGCCCCTCCTGGTTCATCTCATCCAATTAATGGGGTCCAGATTCCTGTACTTTTAAGGTCTCTAGGTTAGTTCTCCAAAATGATAAGGACTGGAGAGGACACTAAATGATAAATCGCAAAAATAATAAGAACCAACATTTAGTGAGCACATACTATGTACCAAGCTGTGACATACACACTACAGTAATTCCCACATACAGACGAGGCCCACGGATAGACACAGAACCATCAGGTGGCATGTTCCCACTGACCTCTGTCAAATGCTAACGGCTTGCTACAGGCCAGAGTCATGTGGGGGACCATCTGCCTGAATGCCCCCTTCACCCCTCAGATAAGTGTGGGAACCTAGAGAAGGGATAATGGAGCTCAGAGCCCAGGTGCCTTGGGCTACTTCTAGGTTTCCCACCCCCCATGCTGCCTCGTCCTAGATAAGTCAGGCTCATGGGAGATTAACAAGAAGCTCCTGCCCAGTGACACAGATGGCCCTGATGGGGGCTCATGGGTGGGGCTTTCAGGCATTGAGGGCACAGGGCATGTAATTCCAGGGCCCTCGAGGCCAGGCTGTGAGCGGGGCCTCAGGTTCCGCACACTCTCCCTCCCTCCTCTGCCCCCAGCACCCAGAGCCATCGCTCCTGGGGTCCTGACTGCTTGCCAGGCTCTCTCCAGGGACTTCAGCCGCTTTATGTCCCTATGAGGGAGGTCCTAAGACTGCCGCCGGGTATGGGCGAGGAGCTGAGGCTCAGAGCGATCAAGTCACCATTGTGAGGACCACACGGGTGGCAGGGTGGGTGACAAGGTCTGACTTCAGAAAGCTGTCTGCCAAACCACACCATCTGCCCGCGGAGAGCACACAGCGTGACCTCCCCTGGAGTCCGGGTTTCCAAGTCCGTACCAAAGGGGTGACACACTGCTTACATCACCCCTTCGTACAGATGGCTGGAGAGTCAGAGGAAACTGAGCGGAGAAGCGCTTAGTAATGGGAAAATCTGGAAAGCAAGGTTTTGCTGCCCCGGCGCCTCTCTCCCCCGTGCAGGAAGGCTCCTAGGGCTGCAGGGTTCTCAGCCCAGCAGCAGGTGCCCTGACCCTCGGAGGGTCATGGTCCAGCCTGAAGTGACCGTCAGCAGGGTGGCGGAGAAGAGTGGGGACCTGCCGGCCCTGCTCCTGCCCCTCCCACCAGCCAGGCTCCTGAGCCACACAGCTGCCAGCTGCTGCTGACTCCTTGCTCCGCCTGATTAAGGCCCCAGTGCCCCTGCAGCCAGTATCACGAGGGGCCCGCCATGCCCCCTGGGGCCCAGAGTCCTCAGCCACAGAGCCAGCCTGTCAGCTGGGGTGCTCCCGCTGCCCTGCCCTGGGTCCTGAGGTGACAGAGGCAGGCAGCATCTCAAGGGCAACCACGTCCCAACGGCACTGAGCACAGCTGTCACCGCATCAACCCCACAGGCTCAGCAGGACAGACCTTGCTGAGTCACTTCAAGGTCCAGGGGCCCAGCAGAGAAAATGGGTGCTAACTCCCCCCCGCCTCCCGCCCCACCCCGTTCACCTGTCAGAGTCCCGTTCACAGAATCGGTAAGATAACATCCTGCAAGCAAGTATTACCTGGAAGCAGTCACTCATCACCATCAACACCATCATCACACATCACCGTCATCACTGCATTTCATTGACATAAGGATCAGACTACCTGTATTACAGTTCAAGCTCTGAAATCAGGATGGATCTGACAGTGGGTGGAGTGTCGGTTTCACAGGCAGCATTTTTTCTTGCCTACTGGTATGTGAAACAATGATATGCTTTACAATGGATGGCATCTAGGAGTAGATAAATATGGCATTCACACCCTCTACCTGGCACCACTGTGGCCCTGAACTCTGTGCCCAACTCGTGTCCCTCAGTGGAACTCCCAGATGAACCAACCCATCATAACGGCTTATGGCTCCTACTTACAGCTCATGGCAAAGATACCCCCCTCTGTCAATTCCCCCTACAAACATCTCCTAGGCAACACCCCCACCCAGGCTCCCTGCAGAGCCCCAGACTTCCCAGAATGCACCATGGAGACAGAGGCAGCTCTCCTCTGGGACCAGGGCGCCTGCCCGGATGGCTCCGATCACTGGCAGGCGGCCTGCGCCAGCGTGGAGCCCCCAGGAGCTCCAGGCCATGGCCCAGCTGGGGTGAAGCCGCCAGGAAGTGGATTTGGCACAAGTTCCTAAAGGCCTACACAGGGAAGCTAGAGAGGGGACCGTCTCCTGCCACCCAGAGAAACTCTTTCTACATGTGAGACCTGGGAAAATCTGCCCAACACACTCAGAACAATCTCACCAAACGGGGTGGGAGGGCCAGAAGCTTTAGAGCAGAGTTTGGCAAGAAATTTCCAGAGGGTGTTCCAAGCACACTGAGCTGGGCTCCCGCAGGCTGCGGGCCAGATGCTGGGCTCCTGGAGGGTCCTCGCTGCCTAGGGTGGGCTGGGACACAGCTCTGGCAGCCTGACAATCATGACATCAAAATGCAGGTGCCCAGAAACTAACCAGGAAGGAGCTTCTCTCCGAACCACCGCTCCAAAGCAGCCAGTGGGGTGGAGCTGCAAGGAGCAAGTGTTACTCCTGCTCCTGACTCCGACAGCTGTGTGGCCTCGGGCCAGTCACTTTCCCTCTCTGAACCTCAGAGGCCTTCACTGTCAAGTGGGGAGAGTTCAGATAAAACAGACTAAGAAATTGCCAGAGATGGAAGGATATACCATTGTGATGACAGGGCCAATCTATCAGAAAGACAAAGCAATCATAAATGGGCAGGAGCTTCCAAATTCACAAAGCAAAGATTAACAAAATTAAAAGGAAAAAATGACAAATCGAGTTATAGTAAAAATTTTTTAAATCCTCACCCGAGGATATTATTTTTCCACTGATTTTCAGACAGAGTGGTAGGGAAGGAGGAGCAGGGGAAGAGAGAGAGAAAGAAAAACATCCATTCGAGAGAGACACATCGATTGGTTGCCTCTGGGGACATGCCCCAACCAGGGCCGGGGATTGAGCCTGCAAACCCTTGACGGGAATCAAACCCAAGGCCCTTTGGTCCGAGGGACAATGCTCTAACCACTGAGAAAACTGGTCAGGGCCAATTGTAGTAAATTTTAACACCTTCCCTCAGAGGATGTGGTGCACGGGTGTGTGAGTGTGCATGTGGGGGAGGCCCTGTGCATCCCTGTCGCCTGGCCAGTGACAGGTAACAGATGAGCAGGGTCCAGGTTCCAACTGTTAATGGGAAGGAATCAGCAATCACATCTCATGGGAGCTCTTAAAACCAGGCTCCCCATTTCCATCTTTTGAAAATGAAAGAAAATGCAGTTTCAGAAAGAGAAAGAGAAAGAGAAAGAGAAAGAGAGAAAGAAAGAGAAAGAGAAAGAGAAAGAGGGGTGAGGAGATCAGGCCACCAACCATGCCTCCTGCTCACACACAGAGCCTGAGAGGAAGAGAGCCCACCAGGGGATGCTCAACACTCTACCACCCCAGCCATGGCAGGGCTGAGGGCGGCGAGTCAAGTGGCCATTTTTCATGCTTAGCTGGGGATGTGCAGGCCCGCTGGCAAACCCTCAGCCCCTGCACCCGAGGGAAATGCGGGCCTTGTTTCTAGAATGGTATCACCCACCAACTCCAACCCCAGCAAGACTCAGGCCTGGACCTCTGCGGGGCCCCGAGCCCTGTCCCCACTAGACTGACCCTGGGCCCAGCTGCTTTCTGCAGACCTGGGTGGCTCATGGTGTCCCTGGGGCTCAGCCCTCAGTGCAGACAGCCCTGCCCGAGAGCCCCCAGCCCTGTGGAACGAGCATAAAGCCATGCTGGGCCTCCCGTGTCCGGCAGCCCCCTGGACGTCACATAACCACACAAAAGAGAGCAGTGCGTGGCTGTGGGAAAGACCCTCTGGGAGGGGAAAGGGCACCCCGTCGTGCGGAGGAATCAGGATTCAAGAGTTGGTACCACAGCCAAGCGGAAGCCACGCTCTGAGGCCCCTCCAGCCTCCCTGGACTCGGGCTGGACACTGTGCTGTGACGCCAGGACCTCACATCGCCCCCCTGGCCTGGTCCCACTGTGTCTGAGAGTCTGGAAGACCACGCCTGCCTCCCACCTGCCTCCCTCCCTCCATGGCAGGCATCAGAACCCACACAAGCCTTAATCCCCGCCTGCGAAGGCCTCATCTGGAAGCCGGGAGACGGTTTATGGGTCTGGGAAGGCTTATAAAACGCTGCTGCAGTGTGTCAGCGCTCTGCCCTCCTTCGTAGGAGCCCCGCTCTGGAAGCTGGAGCAGGGGACCCATGTGTGGGGACCAATGCCGCCTCCTTGTGTGGCTAAACCAGGTGGGGCTAGATGAAGCCAGGCCCCTGCTGGCCCCTGCACCACCATCTCCCGTAAGTGCCGCTTAACCCCGGGCAGGGGGACAGCCAAGGCCCTGGCAGTAGACCACCCTGTTCTCCCATGCCCCAGCTCTGCCCCTTAGTGTCAGTAACTTGATCCAAAACTCTCAGGTTCATGAGCCTGGGCCTCCTCATCTGAAAAGCGGGGCTGGTGCCACCTACCCACAGGGTGGCTCAGACCACCTTCTGTGGTTGGAGGAGGCACGGGCAGCCGGGGGAGCTGGCATCTTACTCACAGTCACCTAGTTAGGTGGTGGCAGACTGCAGCCAGTGACAAGACCCACAGGGGTCCTGGGCTGGTGGACAATCAGTGGGCAGCTGTGGAACGGTTGAGGGTCCAACAGGACCCACAGGGCAGAGGTGAGCTGAACCTCACACATGGCTCATCTCTCACCTGCTCTAAGTTTGTTTGTTTTTATCATGAAGCACATGTTGTTTTTAAATGTAAAATATAATGCAAACTGAGGATACCTTTAAAACACTGAAGTAGTTCCTAGAGCAGTGATGGCGAACCTTTGGAGCTCGGCGTGTCAGCATTTTGAAAAACCCTAACTTAACTATGGTGCCGTGTCACATATAGAAATTTTTTGATATTTGCAACCATAGTAAAACGAAGACTTATATTTTTGATATTTGTTTTATATATTTAAATGCCATTTAACAAAGAAAAATCAATCAAAAAAATGAGTTCGCGTGTCACCTCTGACACGCATGTCATAGGTTCGCCATCACTTTCCTAGAGTATAATCAAATGAGGGGCAACATCTACGTAACAGCTTTAGAAAATAAAATAAGGACATCCTTACAATGGCACTGCTGGCTTAGAAATTCTGGAAGGGGAGCCTTTTTCGTAATCGTCACTTACTTAAATCCTACCCATTTGTAGCGCCCCCATCAGTGACTCCTCCTCCAGGCAGCCTTCCCTGACCTCCATCTCACTTCAGGCCATCAAACAGTGGCCACAGGCTGCCCCAAGCCAGGTCTGGGTGGGCCCTCAGCCATCTCCCATGAACCACACATACCACGACCTGCTGTCCACTGAGCCAACCTTAATCTCCCACATGGTACATCCTGGCATCGCATCTGGGGGGAGTATGGACATTGGAGTCAAACAGCCTGATTGGAATCCCAGCCCAGTACTTGCCCACTGTGTGACTTTGGACAAGTGACTTCCCCTCTCTGTCCTCAATGTTCCATATCTATGAAATGGGAAAACCTACCTCCTAGGACTGGTGAAAGGTTACAGAAGGGGATACCGGCAAAGCTCTTAGGACAGTGGCTGGCACAGAGGAGGTTTTCGATGCTGTCTGCCATTGCCGTCTTCCTGGTCATCATCATCTCCTTAGACCTCACTGTGTCTTCATCAGGACCAGATGGGTGGCTAGAACCTTGTCACCAGCTCTGCCCCACAAATGACACTAATTGGTGGGCAGGATGACGTGGCTCTGACCTGAGGGGTCTCCCTTAGACCTTGAATGATTCCTCTCCCACCTCCCTCTGACCCTGTGGCCAGGAGGAAAACAGTAGACCCGAGAGGTGGCTGTTCCTGCCCAGAACTCTGGCTCTGCTGAGCCAATACCAACTGAGGCCTTTGTGTCATGTATTTGAGGCTGCTGGCACCTCTGGAAGGAAATCCAATCCAGCCATTGATTTCATACGGGGTTCCACAGGCTGGGCGGCAGGAAACAAAAGCAAGTGGCTGGGGTGGCCAGGGCGGGGACGGGGAACCTGAGAGCCATGGTCTCAGAGCCAAGCCAGCCCCTGACCTCTGGGGTCTCTCCCCGCTCCATCCCACTCGTGCCAACAGGTGCAGGAAGATGAGATGGTGAGAATTTGACAGCCGCTTGGGAGCCAAGGGGCTCAGCTACTGGTCCATCATCTGCTCCCATTTTACAGAGGGGAACATGAGACCCAGTCAGGGGGAGGGTCTTGCGCACGGCCACTGTGGGGGGTGGGGGGGCAGCAACCACGGCTTCTGATTCCCAGGGCCGTGGCTGGAGCAAGGCAAAACCTCAAGAGCAAGTGCAACCTGTTCGCAATTCCTTTTTTTAAAAAAATAAAAAAGATGTTTTTGTTGATTTTTTCTTTTTTTGAGAGAGAGAATGGGAGAGGGAGAGAGAAACAGCGACCAGAGAAAAAACCGATGGGCTATCTCCTGCACTCCCCCTATTGGGGACTGAGTCTGCAACCGGGGCATGTGTCCTGACTGGGGATCTAACCAGGACCTCGT
This sequence comes from Myotis davidii, assembly GCF_000327345.1. Classification (NCBI taxonomy): domain Eukaryota; kingdom Metazoa; phylum Chordata; class Mammalia; order Chiroptera; family Vespertilionidae; genus Myotis; species Myotis davidii. Next base: position 5,575,561 of record NW_006289713.1, read on the forward strand.
GGTGCATGGGCCGATGCTCAACCAACTGAGCCACACCGGCCAGGGCAATGTTCTCAATGCTTAATACAGCTCCCCTCCTCCTGGGAGGAGCTGACCAACTCCCACCTTGAGACACAAACCTGATGGCTGGAGACCTGCAATAGGAGGTGTGACTGTGGTCAGGGAGGAGTCACAAATGGGACTTTCTGAAGCCTATAGCATGGTTTTTGCCTGCTTAAAAGCCCCCAGCAGAAAGCGGAACGCCAAGGGCTTAACAGGGAGCTACCAGGTGGCCCAGCAATTCCACTCCTGGTGTCTACCCAAGAGAAATGAAAACACATGACCACACCGAAACCTGCACACACATGTTCACAGCAGCATTATTCACAACAGCCTCAAACTGGAGACAACTCAGATGTCCATTACCTGAGGAGTGGATAAACAACAGGTAGTCTGCCCGTACAGTGGAATATTATTCAGCCATAAAAAGGCATAAAATACTGATATATGCCACGACATGGTTGAATCTCAAAGATATTAAGTGAACACAATCAGACACAAAGGACTCGCATTGTATGATTCCATTTATAAGAACCATCCAGAATGGGCAGATCCCTGGGTACAGAAAAGAGATTAGTGGTGACCAGGGCCTGGGGTGGGGAATGGGGAGTGATTGCTAATGGGTACAAGGTTTCTTTCGGGGCTGATGGACATGTTCTAGAATTAGATAGTGGTGATAGCTGCACAACTCTGTGACTGTACTAAAACCCACCGAATTATACACTTTAAAAGGATGGATTTTATGGTGTGTGGATCTTATTTCAATTTAAAAACAAAAACAGCATCTTCTCAGGGTCAGCCCGCAGTCCTCCTGCCAATGAGGCCCCACCTGACCGGCCCTTGTGGCCTCTGAGATGAGCCCTCCCTGCCCTCTGGCACCTGGCCTTCCCCACTGCTCTGAGGTCCCACCTCGGGGCCCTGCCCAGATCCCCTTCGTCGCTCATGTGGCAGCCCCCACCCCACGCATGTCTCCCAGCCCCCCCATGACCCCTGTCACAATCCCTCCCTGCACCCAGTCTGGTTTGTTCACTGCTGGACCCTGAGGCCCAGAACAGTGCCTGGGACACAGTAGGCGCTCAATAAAGACAGACTGAACACATGGACAGAATCCTTTGTGACTGCCAGGCCTTCAAGATAAAAAGCCACAAACTCCTGGGCTGTGTTTACCTCTATCAGCAGTCTCATCCCAGTGCTGGAATCTTCTGGAAGTTTTAAAATCCCAGTGGCACGAAGACCATCCCTCACAGATTCTCATTTAACAGGTCGTGATAGGGTCCAGTCATTGGCATTTTTTTTCCAATTATCATAGTCTAATAATTGGCACTTTAAAATTCAGACTGCTTCAAGTTGAGTCACATGCATTTCCAGGGATTCCAAACACTGCCAAGCCCTCCTGCCCCATCCCTTCTTCCCACTGCAGGCAGAACTACTTAAGGTTTTCCAGTAACGATACTCACCGCATCCAGGCCTTCGCACATGCTCCTCTGCCAGGAGCACATGACTCCCATGTGGACCCGGCTGAGTCCTTTTCAGTCTTCAGGACTCAGCTTAGATGCCACCTCCTCCAGGAAGCCTTTCCTGAATGTACCCATTTCCCAAACTTCAGCTGGGTTCTCAGCGGACCCCAGCAGAGAACACACTGCATGGCTACAGTCAGTCCCTTCACTCCTGGTCCCCTGTCAGCACCCAAGGGCAGAGGCTGCCTGATTCCACAGCACGTCCTTGGAGCGTCAGGTGCTCACAGAGCACCTGACGGACAGTAGGCATGCACGCAAACATTTGTTGAGCTAATGGGCAGAAAGTGTGTTTACATTTCTCGAGGGCAGCCCAGGACAAGGGTAGAAGCAGAAGTGCAGCTGCGTCCCTGGCACGGGGCTGCCAGAATTTCTTACAAAACTTATACATATAATTAGCTGGTGTTACTGGGGGGGGGGGGGGGAGAAAAAACCCAAACCAGCAAAAGTGGCATAAGGCTGTGGGCCTGTTGGTCCTCCTGGTGTAGCGGTGTCTGAAAAACGATGATCAGCGAGGTTTTTCGGACCCTAACATGTCATCATCCTCCACAGAGTAGAATATCATGGTGGTTCGGGGCCCCAGCATCACAGATGGAATTTAAATCCTAGACCTCACTAAATAGGGAGATATTAGACAAAGGGTACAAACTTCCAGCTATAAGATCAACAAGTTTGGGGATATTACAGCATGGTGGTTACAGGTGATAATACTGTATCATATCCTTGAATATTGCCACGGGAGTAGATCTTACATGTTCTCACCACAAAAAGAAAGGGTAGCTATGTGAGCTCATGCTATGGTGGTAATCATTTTGCAACAAATAAATGTATCCAATCAACACACTATATACCTTAAACTTATAAAATGTTATGTGTCAATTATATCTCAATGAAAATTGGGGGAGGGGAATGAAAATAAAGAAAACTTAGACCCCAAGAAGTCATTCTCCCGTCCCTAACTCCACAGAAGAAACCACCAATAAATCACTAGATACATTCCCAGCCAGTCTGGGCACAGCCTCAGCATCCTCCTCAACACAGGGCCCAGTCCGCTAGGCTCAGGCGGGTACTGCAGACCGCGTGTGAGCCCTGAAGACCAGACCCTTTCATTCTGACAGATGGGGAAACCGAATGAAGGTCACCCGGTAGGCAGAAGCTCCTTTCACAACTGTTCCCATAAGTTCCCACTTGGGGCTACATGGAGAACGGCAGCCAGGTTCTGAAATGCTTGTTCTGGACGGCGGGAGTACCATCCCTCTCCACCATCCGCACGGAAACATGGACCTCGGGCAGACGATGAGCCCGAATCCCAGACCTGGGCTGTTCCCAAGCTGAGAAAATGTGCAAAGAAGGCAAACTTGCCCAGAACCTACAAACGCTCGAAAAACACTCATGGGTGCGATCCAGGGAAGTCTAACCAGAGAAGGGGCCAGAAAGCTTTACAGATTCTGGCCGTGGCCAAAGGCAGCCAGCCCTCCTCCAGCCCCTTCCCTTCCCTGCATCCAAAGTCGGCTGAGTTTTGAAGACCTTTTGTCTCCGCGTCCTCTTTCCCAGTTGTCTCCAATCACCCCCAGGTTTAGGACGAGGCAAGTCTGGAAAGTTCAGTCCTCGGAGCAGATGGCTCCCAACTGTCAAGCAAAGCACAGACTTCCCCTGGAGAAGGTGGTTGGCGCTTCAAAAAGGCCTAGAGCCCAGTTACTTCCCAGTGACAGCCTGGGACAGGGTGCCAGTCAGCTCCACGGGGCAGCCCACACAGCTCCCCCATCTGATCCGTCGCCATGCCGAGGTGCCCCACGAGCCTGGACGGGGTAGCAGGAGCGGCCAGGCCCTCCCTGAAGAGCAGGAGCCGTGTGGGCGCAGATAGCCAGGAAACACGGGAAACAGATGTGCGTGCCGGGCCTGACAGGCGAGTGATGACAGACGCGCTCTGCAGGCCTCAGATGTCAGCGCTGAGAAAAGAAAGGCATCGCAGCAGCAACACCTGTTCTGGGCTGGGAGGCCGCACTTGGGGGCTCGCGAGGCGTCCCCACGGTGAGGGGCCAGGGTGCGGTTAGGTAAACAGCTGCACGCTCCATTACCCAGAACGCTCTCCAGACGGAGCTGGAAGAGGGAAGGGCGGCCTGCCCGCCAACTGGCTTGCAAGGAAAGCCAATCGATCATGCAGCTGACCCATCTTGGACGGAGCAGGCCTCTCCCAGCAGCAGGAGGAGTCCCGACTGAAATCTGAACACCTGAGTAATGCTGGGGAGAGCACAGACAAAGGGCACAAGTTGTCAGCAGGCCAGAGGAACAGGGGACAGAGAGCCGGCTAGTGGGGGCTTCTTGGGGCCTCTAGTCCATACAGACACCTCCTGCCTCTCAGCTGCTCTGGGTGGAGGAGGCACATGCAGAGAAAATGATGACCTGCCCCCCGGAAGGCACTGCCACCTTCACAGCTGGAGCCCCAGAGAGGACAGAAAGGCAGGACAGAGTAGAGAGTGGGGCACAGACTACAGAACTGGACTCCTGGGCCCAATGCTGGTCCTGTTGTTACTGGCTGAGTGACCTTGGGCAAATTACTTGATCTCTCTGGACTTGCTTCTTCCTCTATGAAATGAACACAGTGGCCCCTCTCCACACAGGGTTGTGATGAGGATTTAGTAAGTGTGAACACAGGTGAAGCACGGGGCACAGCCTGGAGCATGGAAAACATCCTATACAGGCATCATCATCATGATGTCCCCAGTGCCATCGCCAGCAGCCTGGTCAGCTGCGCCCACTAGCTTTGAAGAGAAGGACAACCATTCTCCACCCCCAGCAGAGAGGTGGGGCCAGGGACTGCAACATCAGAGCCGGGGGGTGACAACAAGAGACCCAGCAGAGCATCCAGTACCCCAGGGAGGGAGAAAGGAATGGACATGTCTCGTATCCTTGCTGAACGTAAGCTGCTCTGACATCACAAACCTTCCAGAGGATGATCATCTACACTGCAACGGAGGCTCAGAGAGGGCATGCGTTTACCCAAGGTCACACAGCCAGGTCCCAGCAGAATGAAAATGAAAGCCAGGCCTGCCAGAAGGCCAACCCAGGGTCTTTCGGTGGCTCTGCAGAGCCTTGTGTGTGATGGGGTTCCTTCCTGGGGAACGGATGCCAGGACCCTGGAAGGGTGGGCTGCAGCCTCCCCAGCCCAGCCTTGACACAGCCCTATCCGAGCGGCCAGCTCAGAGATGTGGTGACTGCAGGGCAGGGTGCTCTGGGGCAAGGGGTCCAGCTGGAGAGAAAAGCCACAAACATACCCAAAGGGCACTGGTGACACTCTCCTTTCTTTGCTTCTTCCTTTCTGTCCTTCTTTCCTTCCTGCCTTCTTTCCTTCCCTCTTTTCCTTCCCTTCCCTTCCCTTCTTCCTCCCATCCTTTCTTCCTCCCCTCCTTCCTCCCTTCCTTCCTTCCCTTCTTCCTTCCCTCCTTTCCTCCCTTCCTTCCCTCCTTCCTTCTCTCCCATTTTCTTTCATACTATTTAAGGTTGTCACTAAGGAATACATGCTAACAGGAAACAGCTGAGGCGTTATAGAAGGCGGTATGGATGAGGCTCTGGAACATGCCGTCCCAGTTAAGTGGTTTCCCTGCGGCCACCCTCCAAAGCCCCAGCCACTCCCCCCAAATTCTCAAACCACACGCTAAAGAGAGACACAGAATATGAACGTGAGAACCAAGGAGTAGGGAGCTGGCATAGGAAACACGTGTGGCAGCCTCTGCCCCTCCCGGGTGGCTCACAATTCCTGCGCATCAGTCCCTTTGTAGTGCTCCCAGCTCCCGCAAGCGTGCATGCGCTCTCACTCCCCACCTGGGCCTGGCAGGGCCTCCTACTCCTCCTGCTGTGCTCCCAGCTCTGCGGGAGGCTATAGTCCTTGTTGACTCTTTGTCCCCTGACACTGAAGGCTCTGAACTTGCCACCAAGTCCTCGGTGCCTAGAACAGCACCTGCCTCAGAGGAGGCACCTCATGAATGCTGGCTGAATGAATGGGAGGCAGGGGTGCCGGGAGGAAAGGCATAGGCTGCATTTCCGGCATCTCCCGTCAATCAGGTGCTCTTACAGGTGGGGTCTATGCTTCTCTTTCCATCGTCTAATCCAGCCTGAGGCCCACCCTGCTGCCTCCACCACAAACAGGCGCGCTGGCCTCACCATCCACCTGCATTGCTGCCACAGCCAGGCCCTGCGGGGATCTGTTCCTGGCCTGTTCCAAGCCTTCTTGTAAGAACTTTTTATTGCTCCCCTAAACCCAACTTCCTTTTCCTGCTTTCAAGGCTTCTAGTTACTCCATCCTGACTTCCCCTTCACCTCACCTCCACCACACCCACAGGTACTCCTGCCCATCCAAGGCTGCATGGCTCCTCCTTACCTCTGTCCCTTTCCTCCTGCTTTACCTCACTCCATCCAATGAACAGGGCTTCGGGGTCAGAAGACCTGGGTTCAAAAGCCCCCTCAGCCATCTACTTGGATAGTTACCAAGGTCATCGGACTTTTCTGAGTCTCAACTTACTCATCTGTAAAATGGGAATCATCGGGCCTCACAGGGCCACGGTGAGGAGTTAAAAAAAAGAAATGGTGCAAAAGTTAGTCTGACATCCAGCCTTCCCAAACTCACGCCAACCGCTTCTGGACAGATACCAGCTTGCGTGTTCTTCCACACCAGGCTACCCCCAACTCCCACCTCCCCAGCTGGACTAAGAACTGTAGCTTCTTTTGTTTCCTCGAGCTCCTATCCGTTGAGGCCCTCAGTTGGCATCTCATCAATCCTGATGAGCAAGCAAATCAACACGAGAAAACTCAGCCCAGTTTGGATGTCCTGCAGAAAACATGCTGTCGGAGAGGCCCCATGGACAGCACTTTGATTACCCCATGACACACTGTCATACCTGAAATCCACACCCAGCCTGCAAACCCGAAGCCTCGTGGAAGATTAACCTAGAAAAAACTGCCCCAACACGTCGGGTGGACATGGTCCCACTACCATCCAAGCACTTGACGTTCTGGGAGTGTTTACATTCCCCCATTCATTCAATTCTCACAGTGACCCTGCAAGGCGGGTGACAGAGATTGCCACTCCTCAGCCAAGGAAACGAGCTCGGCGAGGATAATAAACGGACTCATTGGCGCTTGGTTTCTCAGAGAAAGGAAGAGTGGAACCCAGGTCTGTCCTGCTCCAAAGCTGGGCTCTTCTCCCAGTGCCAGCCCTTGCGGAAAGTGCAATTCTCCAGATATCCAGCAGTAGGCGCCACAAAGATCTGCCACCCACCACAAATGAGAGGACCTACCACCAAAGTCCCCAAAGGCAGCTCTGAAGTCCAAAGCAACATCAGCAGAGAAGGAGCCCTGGACAGAGCATGAGGAATGGGGCCAAACCCATGACGGGGGTAGAGGAGAGAGTGGCGGGCAGGGGGTGCAAATTTGGGCCATGTCACTTTATTTATTTTATTTCAGAGAGGAAGAGAGAGGGAGAGAGAGATAGAAACATCAATGATGAGAGAGAATCATTGATTGGCTGCCTCCTGCACACCCCACACTAGCGATCGAGCACTCAACCCAGGCATATGGCCTGACTGGGAATAGAACCATGACCTCCTGGCTCCTAGGTTGACACACAATCACTGAGCCACGCCGGCCAGGCCATGGGCCCGGTCACTTTAAAGGTGCCACACACATGGACACAGGAACCTTTCAAACAAGTGGAATGACTATTCCTGAACAGACCAGAGAGAGAGAGAGTTCCCCATTCCCACATCCTTCTGCGGGCCCCTCACCAGCGGCTACCGCTTACAGGCGTCTGATTGAAACAAGCCGGTCTGTCTCTGGTAGAAATCAGGACTCATGACCCTGGGTGGCCATAATGGTGATCACAGCTCACAGATGCCCACTTCAGACCCACCAGGGGCAGCGCCCACTTCAGCCTTTGCAAAGCCAGATCCGAAATGAACTGAGCCCTGTCTGGCTCCTCTTGGGCAGGCAGCGTGAAGGCAGGCGCCTTATAAACAGGGCCAGCGCCAGGCCTCCTGCCTCCTCCGGCACAGCTGACTTGCAGAGAAGAAAGACTCACTTCCCACAGGGGGAAACGTCTGTTTAGGCCACTGTCCTCCTGGGTACCAAACCCTCACATCTGGAAGTCTTTCTATCTGCTGTGAAGCAGCCAGAGTCACAAAGGGAAGGTGTGAACTTGGATGGAAAACTCTGGAAAAGCTAAGCCACCAGGGAGCTAGAGTGAAGAGGAACTTCCACCTCTGATGTGTCTGAAACCGGGTAAGTACGGAGACCTCTCGGTGACCTGCGTGGCTGGACTAATTACCAATGTTATCAGGCGGATGACAGACATGCCCCGAACTTCCTCTGTTTGGTAGATTCTGCTGCAAACACACTCAAGTTCAGGCCCATGCTTGCTGTTGTCAGCTGTGCCCTATTCTTCCACAAGACCACTCCTGGCCCCCAACTTCTCTGAGCTGGGCATGCCTCTCAGCCCAGCCAAGCCGGTACATCCACCCAACACCAGCCTGCTGACTCAGGCAGGGCACCTCCTGCTGGAACACACCACACAGAATCAGTGCTAACTCCTGGCAGAGAAACAGAAAACATCTCTTCTTTCCCTGCCTGGATGTCAGAGGATGAGATGAGAACCGCTGCTTACCTTTATCGCCGTTGCCACTGGGGAGCTCCAGCCCACAGGTCCCTGGCGGGTAAGCCCTTGGCCAGCACACACCAGCGTCCCACACTCCACACAGGCGCCGATGATCAGCTGCCGCCCGTCGTCCACCAGCAGGCTGTGGCTCGCCCGCAGGGTATAGAGAAACAAGGGCAGCCGGGCTACCCGCACAGCCTTCAACCCAAGACAACGCTTCCTCTCCTGCTGGCAGAAGAAGCACACAAACGTGTCCACTTGGTACTGCCGGGACCAGGCACTGACGGCATGGTGGGCACTGCGTGCCTCATGCTGCAGCCACTGGCCTAGCAAGTCGTGGTAGCAGAGCACGCAGGTGGCCACCAGGCCCGTGGAGTCGGCAGGCCTGGCGCGTGGAGCAGGTGGGTACACAGTGAGGAAGGGGAAGAAGGGTTCCTTCTCGCCCAAGCGACTGGAGGGGTTCACGTTGAGCTGGAACTCCTTCCCGGGGCCCAGCTCAGTCCCGCAGATGTAGCAGACGGACACGGCGCTGCCCTGGGTCGATGTGGGCAGCTCGGAGAGAGCAGGGTCAGAGGCAGGGAAGGCCTGGTGGTACCTGCCCAGGAAGCCCTGCACAGAGGTGATGAGCTCCTCATTCTGACAGGCCCGGTACAGGGCCCAGATGTCCTCCAGGATGCTGAAGCACTTGGGGCAGCTACGAACCTCACCGCGCTTGTTGGGGCCTCGGGCATTGGGGGGGCAGGGCAGGAGGCTGAGGAAGGGGAAATGCATGGTGCTCCTGGCATTGCCATTGAGGATCCTGGAGGCCACAGCCCGGGCATCAGGGGTGCAGTCCTCCCCACAGAGGTAGCAGGCCTCTGGCAGGGTCCCCGAGGTGGTGCCCTCCTCCCTCGGGAGCCTCCTGCCCTTGGAGGCCATGCCGGGGGCGTGGCTGTTCAGAGGCACCACGTACAGTCTCTGCAGGACAGGCACGCTGGCCAGCTCGAAGCTTTGCCACTGCTGCATGAGGGAGGAGAAGCAGCAGGGACACACCAGCGTGCTGCCGCCCTCGCTGATGGGCTGAGCCCCGGGAGGTGGGCTGTGCAGCCACAGGAAGGGAAAGAAGGGGGCCTGAGCCAGCTTCTCCTGCTTCTGCACGTGGATCTGGTGCTGCGAGGCCGGGGACAGTGCCGACCCGCAGATGTAGCAGCAAAGGCCCCCTGGTGGCGCTGGGCGGCTCTCCAGAGGAACCCGGGGGACGCGGCCACCGGTTTCCTTCTCTTTGGGGCCACAGGGGCTCGGGAGAGGCGGCTCCTTGCGGTCCTCCTCCTCGCTGGTGATGTGGACGTCACTGTCCTCGGAGAGGCAGTAGCCTCCACGGGGCTCCCCCAGGGGCCTGCTCTCCGGCGTCTTGGCGGCCCTGCCTGAAGGGGCTCCTCTCATGCCGTCTGCAGGGGCCACTGGGGCTGGAGGGCCTAGCCAAGGGCCTTGAATCCCTCTCAGGACACTGGCCCGGGCCTCAGGGACCCAGGGCCTCCCGACGCCCTTTCTCCGGCGCCGAATGCCGGTCTTGGGCTCCCCGTCCACGTGGAGCTTCGAGGGGTCCCCCTCCTCCTCCTCCACGTCACCCTGCGCGGGGGTCTCGGCGCTCTGTCCCGGAGGGGGGCTGGAGGGCCTAGCCAAGGGCCTTGAATCCCTCTCAGGACACTGGCCCGGGCCTCAGGGACCCAGGGCCTCCCGACGCCCTTTCTCCGGCGCCGAATGCCGGTCTTGGGCTCCCCGTCCACGTGGAGCTTCGAGGGGTCCCCCTCCTCCTCCTCCACGTCACCCTGCGCGGGGGTCTCGGCGCTCTGTCCCGGAGGGGGGGAGGGGGCCGTCCTCCCCTCCTGGCAGCGG
>NW_006289713.1:5586183-5605741 GCF_000327345.1 Myotis davidii
GGGAACCAGCGGGCGGGGAATCCCTCCCTCGCGCGCCCTCCCCTCCTCCTCCCCATTCTCCCCCTTTCCTCGGCTGTTCCCCCTCTTCCCTCCCCCCGCGTCCCAAACTGCGCACAATAGCGCGCCGGCTCCTCTATCTATTTTGTGTCCAGCCGGAGCCACGAGCGATGATTCATTGCCCCAATTAGGGGCTCTCTCCAGCGCGCCAGGCTGGAGCTGTCTGAAGGGTCTCCTCGGGGGACCCGCGGAAACCCATCAGCGGCTACAGCTGGTCTTTAAGTAAAGGTCAAGCAGGACGCAGGAGGAGGCAGGTAAGGAAGTGGCTGGTGTCCTCTGAGACTGAGGAGTCGGTGGAGGCGCTCTGGGGGGGAAGAGCAGCCTCAGTCCAGGAGCCAAGTCCATTCAGGGTGCTATGGCCCGCTCCTCCTTCTAAAGGGGGTACCCAACAAGGGCCATTACAGCCCTCCGCGGCCCAGAGTTGGGGGCACTTTCCAGTGCCCAGTGTTCTAAATTTGGAGGCAGAGGGAAGAGGAGCCCTCAGTCTCCTGGAACACACTAGTAGAGGCACCATCCTGGGGGACAGAGGCTGCACCTGACACACCCCTCTGCACCCCTGTCCAGGGGCAGAAAGGGTCCTGTGTGTCCAGAGCTGTGTGTTCCAGGGCAAGTGACTCAACAACTCTGGGGCCTTCCTTCCTCTTGTTAAACAGGAGCTCTGACAGGGGATTCACTGTTTCCATGTAATTATCGTGTATGTGAATAGATGCATTGTATTTATTTAATACACAGAGAGAGACCTTAGCATGCGCCAGGGTTCTTTTCTAAGCACTTTATTTAGTTAGTTAGTTAGTTATTGTTAATCCTTAACGGAGGATATTTTTTCCACTGATTTTTAAGGAGAGTGGATGAGAAGAAGAGAGAGAGAAACATCGATTGGTTGCCTCCTGCACGTCAGATACCTGTCCTTGACCAGGAATCAAACCCTCGAGCTGAAGCTCTAACCACTGAGCCCACCCGCCAGAGCTTTTCTAAGCACTTTATATACACCAGCACAGTGACTCCTCCCAGTAACTCCGGGTTACAGTGTGATGGAAAGCCTGTTTTACGGATGAGAAAGAGGAGGCACTGAGGGTTAAGTTACTTTTCAGGAGTGCTGGGGCTGGGAGTCCGACCCTGTGCAGCCTCACCAGGCACACATCTGGTCCCCATCACCCTCTGCTGATCGTGACTGTCTATGGTAGGAGACATGGCAAGGACCCCTCCGTACTCCCTGCAGCTCTGACAGGCTGGGCGGCCTTGGCACATCCAGGCCTTTCTGGGCCTCACATTTCCCATCTGTGAAATGCCACCCCTTCCAGCCTCAGAATTCTATGAGTCTCTGACTTCTAAGCAGGTGACAGTTGTCCTGACCTGCCAGCTGGAGCCCAGAGTGAGCCCGGGGACAAAGGTGCCATGTGGGCCCCTGTGCCCTCTGGGGCACTGACATGTAAATAAAACTAGGCTTCCTCTGGCGAGGAGGAGGGCCATGCATTATAAATAAATGGAACGAGAGGAAAGGGCCACCTCTTTGGAAACCCTGGTGGCTATTCCAGGGGTCACAGTCCAGGGGCGGACAGGAAAATCAGCATCATCGCCAGAAATGCAAAATGCAGGCCTTCACCGAGGCTCATAAAACAGCTGCATCAGCCAAACTGCCCCGAAGGAATGTTGGAGGCAGGGCAAGGGCTTTCCCTGCTTCTGGCATTTTTAATACCTGGTGAGAGGAGGTGGACGGGTTAGAAAAACTTTAAAGGGTGAGGTCTGTTTGATTGTATCCTAGCACAAGTAGGAAGCCTCACACAGACCAAGAGCTGCTGGTAAAGCTATGCCAGCTTAGGCAGTGCAGGTCCACTGTGGGGTTACTCGTGGGTTCCGTAAGGCTTGCACATGCTGTTCCTTCCACCTCAAATGCCTTTCCGGGCTCTCTGTTCCTCTTCTCTTTATGGTCTTGGCTGCAGTATCTTCCCGGAGAGACTTCCCTGCCGTCTCCATTTCAAATCGGTCCCTCCTGTTATTCTCTGACTCAGCTCATTGGCATAGGAATTTGCTGTTGATTTTCTTCTCTGTCGACTGTTCCCTGTCTGTGCTCCTTTCCCCGGGCAGGAATCAGATTTGGTCTTGATCACGGTGGATATCCTGTCCCATCCCTCTCTAGTTGAGTGAGCCTTGGGCAAACCTCTCAGCTCCCGAAATCTCAGTTTCCTGCTCTGTACCATGGGATCTTGCTCCTCACCAGATTTTTGTGTGTGGATCAAATGAGGCAGAGAGAGCCCATGCTCTGGGCACGGGGCCTGGCACGTGGTAGGTGACAGTGTGTGTGCGTGTTGACTCTGCCTGGCTCTATCCAGTGTTGAGGAGGTTCTACTACTGCCTGTCTGCAATCTGAGGTGAGAGGGACACTGTGATGAGGTCCCACACAGTGTCTGAGGAAGGAGGACCCCAGGGGTCAACCGGATAAAAAAAGGAGGTGGAGTTTTCTCGGCTAAGCTGGGATCAGTCAGTATGTGCCACATGTGTGAAGGTGTGTGTCTGCATGTGCTTCTGTGTATGAGTATGCATGCGTTCAAGTGTCTCTGTGTGTTCGTGTTTGCATGTGCTGGTGTGTACGTGTGCAAATGTACATGCATGTGCCTGTGTGTGCATATGAAGCGGGCCAGGAGCAGGAAGAGAGAAGCATCCAGCTGGATGTTTTATTTCCCTCAATGACCCAGTGACTCAGGTCATTCCCCTGCCACACATCTCGGAAGCCAGGCACAGATCTCAGAAGGAGGAAGGCAGGGGATGATGGTTGGTGATCTGTGGGTGGATGGCATCTGGGTGGGGCCACGAGTACAGGTTGACATAGCAGATTAACACCGTAGTTCTGCCATTTACTAGCTGTGTGGCCTTGACCTGCAACTTAACCTCTCTGAGCCTCAGTTTCCCCATCTGTAAAACGGGGATAACAAAACAACGTCCCCATAGCGCTGGGAGGAGGATGGAGTGAGACAGCCCAGGCGAAGCACTCTCTCTGAACACAGAGGTGACAGTGGTTTGGCACATGGGCGGGATGTGAAGTACATGTAGAGACCTGTGCCTTAGAGATGCAAAGACACCAAATCTTAACAATGAGCCAGTGAGGTAGGTTCTGTTATCTCCCCAGTTTACAGGTGAGGAGACCAAGGCACAGGGAAGGGCAGTAAAGGCCCAAGGTCACACAGCGTGGTGGCTGGACCTAGGCACCATGTCTCCCTAAGTCCCTTAGCTTTGCCCTAAGTCTGAGATGCCAGCTTGTTAGGGCAGGAAGGGCAGAGTCTTGTCCTCCTTCTCCTCACATGTGTCCCCAATTTCACAGGTAAGGAAACTGAGGCCCTGGCAGGTGTGTGCCTGGACACAAAACAGGCCAAGTGTGCGCGAAGATGAGGAATGTCAAGGCTCATCTGTATTAGTGTCACATGCCAAAATAGTCTCAAAGTTCCCGTTTGTAAGGGAGAAGTGAGAAAAGCTCATCAGGAATGAGCCACCAGAATATCCCAGAGCCATAGCCTCCCGACCCCAGCAGAGCCATCTCTCTGCTTCCCTGAGTCTCTCCACCCCATTTGCAGCTCCCTCAGGCCCTGCAGTGTGCGGCCCCAGCTCTCCCCATCTCTGTTCCTAGGATGCGAGTGCAGTGGACTTGAAAAGCCCTGACAGAGGCGCACAGGCAGACCTGGCTCTGGGAACCGGGAGGAAAGGCCCCCCCCCCCCACCACCGTCCTCGGAGACCAGAAAGCATCACTGCGGAGTATCTGGGCACATCTCAGACTTGGGGCTTCCTGCAGGGCTGGCTCAGAAGCTTCAGGAACCTGCCCTCACCCTGGGGGAGAGTGAGCTTCCAGGCTCCCAGCACTGAGCGCAGGTGATTTTATGTGTCTGTTTCTGAGCCTGCCTCTCCCACCAGAGCAGAGCCTGGGTGGCTTCCCTTGTCCCATCCCACAGTGTCTCAAAGCCAAGGGCACAGTTAGGGCCCATCCCTGCTTGAACCTGGGATGCCAGACTACATCCCAAACCTCGCCACACCTTCTAAGTTCCAGAGTCGGGCAGCTCCCGCCACCTCTCCTGCTCTGTCTTCTAGTCTCTTACTCTTCCCAGTGCCAGCGGTCCAGATCAGTGCCCCACTTCTCTGGACCCCATACCCCCACTTCCCTCCTCACTGGGGCCTTTGCCATTTCCTCCTCCCCTCTACACTGTGCACGCACCCTTGGCATCCCTCCCAGGCCCATGCACCTTCCCAGGCTGGCCCATCCTTCCTCATTTAGAGGCTACGTATGCAGTGTGTTTGGCCTGTAGCTCGCTGGGGACTAGAAAAACATAATGTATCATCTGACTGCCCTATTTTTTGCCTAAGAATGAAGCAAGCGCTTCTCTCCTCTCAAAAAGAGCTTCAAACATAGCCGGCTACTGGCAAAAGTATGTTCTTCTCAGAGGAGGAAATGAAATCGTTAACAATAAAGAAAAACAAGACCTGGGATTTATGGAGGCCTTGGGTGTATGAACCATTTCACATGCATTAGGTTGCAGGGCAGAGCCAAGCGGGAGTCTCCATCTCCATTTGAGAGATGAGGAGACTGAGGCTGAAGGGCACCGTTCCTGAGACCACACTAAGCTCCCAGCGGCCGGCTGGTGCGGTCTCCTTGCGTTTTGTATGTGTGAGCCGTGCTGACTTATTCAATGTAAACACTGAAAAAGATGTGTGTTTGGCGACCCTAACTCAGCATCCCTTTTTTATTCAAACACATTAGCCTCAGAGAATGGAAGTGGGGACCACTTCCCATATCTGGGGCCTGACACAACATAGCATTTGTAAGCTGCAAAGTGCTTTCTGGAGGAAAAAAAAAATCCCTGCTTGCATTGCACAATTAAGGATCAGAGCACGGGGTCCATACTAGATGAAGAGCAGAATCAGGTGCCCCTAAAATTTTGCCTGTTCCCGTTAACCTGGAAAAAGAATCCAGAAGCAAACAGCCCAGCCCGTCTCCCCGTCCAGGAGACACCATTCCCCCAATCTCCTCCATCTCCGAATCCCAGGCTATTCCCATGAACTTCGGAGCCTCATAAAACTCCTTTGATAAATGATCGCCAGGGTGGACCTGCCACTGGGGATGATGGGACAAGTCCGCCGCATAAATCTTGAGTGTGCTCAAAGACTCCCTTGCTGCTGGCTTCTCAACAGACCCCTGATTTGCAGCACAAAATCCACAGCGATCATTTCTGTGGTTACTTCCTGGCTTCTGAGCCAGGGAGGTTTCTGGAGAAAGTTGGGCATAGGTGGGTGGGGGAGGGGTGGGACAAAAGCAGAAGGCAATGACTTGGGACTGCCTCGAGGGTGCCCGGCATGCAGTAGGTGCTCAGTACAAACCAGTCTGTGCCCTACAGCAAGTAAAAATGGCAGCCAATGTTTCCCTGCATACTGACTACATCCGAGAGGCTATGTTCAGAGGTTACATCATCATCTAGTTTAGGTCTCCGGACAGCCTGAGAAATAGGCACGTTACCCGGTTTTACTGATGGGAACGTTGAATGTGTATCCCACGATCACAGAGCTGGGAAGTGGTCGAGCTGAATTCAGACAGAGGCAGACGGGCCTTGCTCTGATGTGTACTGACTGCCGTATGCCCAGCTCCTGGCCTGCCAGGCCAGCCTCCCCTGATCCTTTGCAATAAAGGCATCCTTGTCCCTGGGTAGGTCCTGTTAGGGAGGCTATTGGTCAGGGCTTGCTGGATGCCTGTGAGTCCGGCTTAGGGCTTCACCAGTGGCCCTGCCCCCGCCCAGGCTCCCCTCACCCTCAGCAGCCAAGCTCGCAGGCCCCGGAATACTCAGTGGGCTGCGGCAGGTCCTCGGTGCTGGTACTGCCGACGGGGGCTGGGGAGTCAGCAGCAACAGATTCTTTCCAGCTGTTACTCTGAGTCACTACAGGATATTCCAAAGCCTGACCGCCAGCCGGCCTGTCCTAGTCTTTTATTTCTGCGGTTGGTTGGGCCTGGACTCATTGATGGGGATGTAAACTGGGCCTGAAGCATGTGTCCAACACTAAACTGGGTTGTTGTTTCTTAAAAACCTTTTGTTGAAGTGTGGCCTCCATACAGAACGGTGTGCGTCATCACAGGGGTCCAGCTTGTGGAATTTTCACAGAGTAAGCACATCTGTGTAACCAGGACCCAGAAATAAGGCCTGTCCTGTCTCCCAGCAGCCCCCTTGCAGGTCCTACCCTGACCAAGGCCGGCACCTTACAGCCAGGAGAACGCCAGGCGTCCTGACTTCTAACACCAAATTGTGTTTTTATTTTTAGCAGCTTTATTGAGATATAATTCACATACCACACAACCCACCAATTCAGTGATTGCAATTCAATGGCTTTTGGTGTATTTAGAGTTGTGCAACCATCGCCATAATCAATTTGAAAACATTTTCGTCACCTCGAAAAGAAACCCCATTCCTTTTAGCTGTCACCCCTCGATCCCGCAACCCCTGGCAGCCACTAATGTACTTTCTCTCTGTATGGATTGGCCCATTCTGAATGTTTTGTATAAATGGAATCATACATGTGTGGCCTTTTGTGCCTGGCTTCTTTCACTCAGCGTAATGTTTGCAAGGTTCACTATGTTGTAGCTTGTAGCATGTGCCTGCATAGACCACCTTTGTACTTTGTCTAAATAGAAATGTACGTGCTCTGTGAGTCTGGCTTTTGGCTCTGTATTATGTCTGTGAAATGCTTCCCTGTTTTTGCCTGCAGGAGTACTCACTGCTTTGTATTGCTGTATAGTATTCCACTATTATATATACCACAATTTATTCACCCATTCCACTGTCAGTGGGCTTTTAGGTAGTTCCCATTTTAGGCTAACACGAATACTGTTTCTCTGAACATTCTCATTCATGTCTTTTCTTGAAAAATACATGGGACATTTGTGTTGAATAGATACCTCGGAGTAGAATTGCTGGTCACGGCATAAGCACATGTTTGACCTTAGTGAATATGACATTTTTAACCACACTTGTGGTAGCTTGTGGGATTCCCAAGGCTCCCTAGTTCCTGACCCCACCTCTCAGCTGCCCGCCCACCAGCCTGAGCCCATGGACCCTCTCCCTGCAGGGCACCCACCCTGCCTGCCGGGCAGCCCCCAGGAAGCCCACGCGGGCTGCAAGGGGAAAGGGCTTAGTGGCCGGTGTTTTCATTGGGTTCTGCGAGTGCGCGTGGTTTCACTGTCCTGGCTCTGAAACGATGTTCCTTTCGCAGGCCAGAAATACTTAGGCATGGCTCGCTCCAAAAGGGGAAACGCATTTTAAAATGCCAATCTGCCCAGGTCTTAGAAGGATTTAGAACATTCCAGCTGTGGAGAGGATGGCGCTCACCAGGAACAGTGACTTGCCGTCCCTCATTCCCACTCTGGGTCTTGACTCCACTCCCTCCTGGGCTCAAAGCGTGTTCTTGCCTTCCAGCCTGGGAGCTGGGTTAGATACTGCACAGGGCCACAGAAGTGGCCAGCGGATGGTTCAGAGGGGTGTGTCTTAGAGTGAGGAGATCAGCCCTTAGCCAGCCAAGCTCTGTTCTAAATCTCCATCCATCGCCCACTTCATCCTTTCAGTGACCAGATGAGGTAGGGGCACAAGTATTACTTCCACTTTATAGATGAGGAGACTGAAGTCCAGAGAGGCTAAGCTACTTGGCCAAGATCACACAGCTTCTAAGTTACGGAGCTGGAATTTGCACCCAGAGCCCCCACTTTTTGTTGTTGTTGTTAATCCTCCTCTGAGCATATTTTTCCATTGATTTTTAGAGAGAGTGAAAGGGAGGGTGGAAGACAGAGAGAAACATCAATGTGAGAGAGACACATCGATTAGTTGCCTCTCACACGAGCCCCGACCAGGGCTAGGAATCGAGCCTGCAACTGAGGTATGTGCCCTTGACTGGAATCAAACCCGGGACTCCAGTCCACAGGCCAACACCTTATCCGCTGAGCCAAACTGGCTAGGCCAGAGCCCCCACTTTTAAGTCCATCGCCTCTGGATTTGGATAGAAATCTCAGCCCTGCCACCTCTCTGTGCGACCCTGGGCAAGTGGCTGAACCATGCCTACCTCCCCTCATGGCCGTGGGGAGGACTAGTGCCAGGATTCAGAAGCGCCAGAAACAGTGGGTGAGGTAGGAAGGTCCATTTCACCCATGGCTGCTCCCTGAAGGGGTCCCCGCCTTCGAGAATCCGTGTCTTCTAAAGGAGATCTTTTTGGAGAGAGTTGAGAAGGTCCAAGACCCTGGGCAGCCCTGACTCCTCCACGGTCCCACGCAGAGTCTCAAGGAGGACCCTCAGCCTAAAGCCCCGCCACCCTTTTGGAAAATGGGGCTCATGGTTTTGAGGGCAAGGTGCCGTCACCCAGTCACTCAAGAACTTATTTCTTTCTGACTCCATCTCTTCCTCGGGGCCCACATGATGCCAGCTCACATGATGCCAGCTCTGGTTTTAAGAGAGAACCAGAGCAGGTCTGAGGCTCTGGGGTTCTCTGGGACTCCAGGCTCACCCCAGAGTCGGGTGGGTGGGGCAGGCAAGGAGCTCAGAGTCAGGCCTGGTGTCCTGTTGCGACGCTGGCGAGGCACCCTGACGCGCCTTCCAGAAAGACTATCTCCCTGTGGGGACACCCGCGACCCTACTCAGGCATTAATATTTATCAGACCTGAAAGCTGAGCCCCTGGCGAAGGGAAAACAGCCGTGAACAGGTGCCGCCGCGGCTGGCACCCCGGCCCGGGCTGTGGGCAGCTGGGGGCTTAGTTGAGGGTGAGGGGCTGGATGAGGCGGGCTGTCAGGGGCCTCCTAGGCGGCAGAGATCTCAAAGGAGGGAAGTGGGCGACCATGGCCGCAGACAGCTCACCCTGAGAAGCTGGGGGCTCCTCCTGCTGGGGTGGGCGAGGCCAGAGGGCTGGGGAGAGTTCGAGGCTCCAGGCCTGGGTGGGAACCAGGAACCGGGGATGGGTTTGGCGGGGCAGCAATGGTTGCTTCACATCTGTTCTCTGCCCAGGAGGCAGCCTGGTCTTTTCAAAAGTGCAAATCTGATTGTGGCCTCCTTCCTGCGTAAAATCCTTCTCAGTTTTCATAGCTCTCAGGTTAGAAATGAAACTGCCTGTTAGCCGGCCCTGCCATGTCTCCAGGAGACCGACACACAGGGCCTCTGGGCCCATTGGGCCTTCCCAAGGGACACCCGCACTTAGCATCGAGGACCTTTGCACGTGCTGTTTTGATGGCCTGGAACTTGATTCTCTCCCCCTCTGTAATTCCTGCCACTTCCCAGGTTCCCGTGCCTCCTGGGATCCCACTAGGATCCCCCAATGAAGACACTGGTGGAGACCAAAGTGCAGGCAGAGGGAGAAACCAGGGTTTTTCTTCCTCTCCTCATCTCCCTCTCTCCCCCACCTCTCCTTTTCCCCTCTTCATCTCTCTCCCTCTCTATTCTTACCTCCCAACCTTTAGGCAGTGTCTCTAGAAACAAAACAACCATATTTACTCTGCGACTCCAGCAACTCTTTCTCTTCTTTGTCTGCAGCCCAGGGTGATGGCAGCTTCCTGCAGTTCCTAATCTCTGTTTGCTCTTGAAACTTCACTGTCCCTTTTATAGCCAGGTCCCTTCATTTAATTCCCCCTCTTGAGCCACCCGACACAGGTGCCCTTTCCCTGATGTCACTTGGCACATCCTTTGGTTCCTGCATGAGGGCCCAGACCTCACTGGGAGCTTCCCTGGCCCCCGGCCTGGCTCGGGAACCTCTGGGATAGACTAGGTGATTTCTTTTCCTTCTGGGCACTTATTGCTGTTTGCAATTATGAATTCATGAGTGTGGTTATTCGATTAACATCTGTCTCCTCCCAATTTGCACGTTCCACGAGGGGAAGGGCCAGACATCTGCTTTTGCTCAGCTCTGTATCTCCCGTACCAGAACCTAGTATAATGCCTGGCAGTTAGGAGGCACTCAGATATTTGCTGAATCATGGACCAGTGCATAAAGGAATGGGTGGATTAGGAGAAGGGTGAGGAACTCATTCAGCTAGAACCACTGATTCCAGGTAAACCTTTTTTTCCCTTTTTTATAAGGTCACAGGATAAATTGCCTGGAAAAAATCATCATGCATTCATTCCTACAAATTTCTTGAGCACCTACTGGGTGCCAGGATGAATAGATGATAGGTGTGTGGGGGAGTGGATGGATGGTAGATGGATGGATGGATGGTAGATGGGTGAGTGGGAAGGAAGAATAGATGGTGGGTGGATGAATGGATGAATGGAAAGGAAGAATGGATGATGGATGAGTGATGGATGGAGGGAGAAGGCAGGGAGGGAAGACAGGCAGGTTGAATTTGGAGAAAAGATACAGCTGCTCTGCTGGGGAGAGGCAGAGGGATGGGGAATGGCAGCACTCACACGGGAACTCGGTGCTGTGTCCCTCAAATATGCAGGAAGGGCAGGCTCTGAGAAAGGGGCGGGCAGGCAAGGTCGTTTCCGAACTGTAGTTGCAATTCCCTTGTGTTAACCAAGATTAATGACTTTGGTTTGAAGAACCCATTTCTAGCCATGACTCTGGGACCAACAGGATGTGACCTGCAGCCCTTGGGCTGCCCCAGAGACCCAGGGCTCCAGAGTTGGCAGTTAGGGTTGACATGCCCCGGCAGCAGGGGGCAGTGGCAACAGCCGAGACCCTAAAGTCCTAAGCACATGTCCAGTGGCAGTCGGACAGCATTGCCCTTCGCCCCAGACCCCGGGGCAGATCCTCCATCTGCTCAGGGCCTCACCTTCCCCCAGCCTTAGAGAACCAGGCGCTGAAGGAAATGCTGGTCTCCCCGCCAACCTCAGCTGGTCCCCCTCTCTGTGAGAGTCCCAGGCCCAGCACCCACCCTGCGGACGCCGTGGGGGCCCAGCGTGGAGCTGGGAAAGGCAACCTCAGAGGCAGGGAAGAGGGAGGGGCAGGGGTGGCAGGGGCGGCTGGGTGGGAGCCGCTGATTCACAGCCACCCTTCAACAGGTGGCCTGCCATCTGCGCTGGCTCCCCGCCCCAGCCACGTGTGCAGCCCTCTTGAGTTTAACTTCGGCTGTGCACGCGGCTTGAGTTCATACAGCCAGAAAAAGAACTCGCCGAGAGCGGGCCGGGCTGAGGACAGAGCGAGGGTCACTTGTCCCCTGAGAGCAGGGCTAAAAATGACCAGGGAATTTGGAAAGTCCCTGTGCACAGGCCCTGACCTGCATTTCCCTTCATAGGGTTCCTGGAGTTTGGCCTAAAAGCTTTTCAGAGCTCGGTGTGCCCACTCGTTACCTGACAGATACCGAAACGCAGGCCCAGAGAGGCGGAGAGGCGAGCCTGGGCTCACACAGCTTAAGGCTCGTGGATTCACGCTATTGATTCCCTGTTAATGAGCGGGCTCCCTGCCAGCAGCAGAAATACGGCCTCGGGGAGCCTATAATCCAGCGAGGAGACCAGCCACAGAGAAGCCAAAATAATGCAAGAGCCTCCCAGCCCTGCGGGGGGTGACCAGAGGGTGTCTGAAGCTCTGACTCAGCTTCCTCATTTGTAAAATGGGAATAATTATAACAATAGTATTGACCTCGCAGGGCTGACATGAGAGGAGGTGATGGGGTGGCATGCTAGGGGGGAGATCTTTTCATTCAACTCCATTCAGCATCTTGCACGCTTATTCTCCAAACAGCCTTGTGCGGCTACTATCATCAGCCTCTTGCAGAGGGAAGGGGCGTGTCTGCTCCTTTGCCAGCACTCCCAGGGCAAGCCCGAACTTGAACCCAGGGCCGTCAGAACCCCAGCTGCCTCCATACTCCACCCCAGCCCTTCTAGGGCCCCCTCTTCCCTCCACACCGATTCTGCCTCCACCCTAGAAGGGAACGTGCTAAAACCTGTCCCCAGGGCAGGGCCCAGCTGTCACCCTCCCAGCTGCTGGGACCCTGTTGTGAGGCATCCGGTGCCAGCCTGCAGGCCGGGCCAAGGACACACTACAGCTTCTGACACATCAGAGCTGGGGAGGGGCCTCGTGGGCCAGGCAGGCGCCGAAGTGACAGCGTGTTCCACCCCTAACGGGCCCCCTCCTCCAGGCAGGCAGCCAGCCAGCCCTGCCTGCCACCTGTCCTTCTGCCAGGCCGAGTACCTTCCCCACACTGGCCTCCGCGAACAAGCAGACCCGTGGGAACTACCTGCGCGCGATGGAATCTCAGGAGCCTGGGACACACGTGCTGGTTTTCTCAAGTCCCAGCTGGAAGAACGTTCTGTGAGGAACCCCTGGCAAATCTTGAGCCCAGGCTTGTCCTCCATCAGGGGCAGTCCTTCCTGGCAGAGCACCCCCTTTGCTGCTCAGGGTGGTTGGTGGGCTCACCTGATGTTTATTGATGTCTGGGTGGCCCTGGGCCCTGTCTGTGGTCTCGGCCTTCCTCGCTGCCTGTAGGCCACTGGATATGATGACCTTGAACCTGGAAGCATGCAGTGACTGGGAATGGTGGATCCAAGGCCACCCCTGGCTGGGACTGCCTGTGTTCTTGCAGATTTACAGGTGGCTCCTCTGGGCATGCAGCTAAGGCCAGTGTGTCCTGGGGGCTCTACCTCAGGGTGTGGCCAATGGCCTCTACCCTCAAAGCGGTTAGGGCCTCATTAGCAGCTCATTCAAACGGGCCAAGAAGTGCAGATGGAGGAGGGGAATAGTGGGGGGTGGGGATAGGGAGGCTTGTGGGAGGTAGGGGGCTGGGACAGAGGCAGGCACAGTGGTGGGGGGCAGCCCTCCACCTCCTCCTCTCCCATAGAGCCCCAGGCACAGAGGGTGGCTGCATGGGGGCAGGAGGCAGTGGTCTCCCCCCAGGCTTAAGGCCCAAAACCCAGGGGAGTTCATCCCAAAGGTGTCAAAGAAGAAAGCCAGGCAGCTGCCTGGGAAAGGGAGCAGGCGGCCCGTCCCCGGAAAGGCCTGCCTGCCAGGCCCCAGCCTCCCTGGGCTGAACGCCTCTTCCCGCCGGCCCAGAGGCGCCAGCGCTGGCCTGGGGAGAAGCCGAGCCAGGTCAGGGCGGGCCTGTGGCCCTCCCTCCAGCCCCCACCCTGACGAGGGTTTTCTTCCCACAGGAGCCAGAGGCAGGGAACAGGCATGATGATTCTGACGATGCAGAGACAGAGACGTCAGACAGAGATAGAGCCAGAGTTCTCTCTGAGAAACATGGACAGAGAGACAGACAGAGATAGAGCCAGAGAGACAGAGATACCACAGAGAAACAGACAGATACAGAGACAAATACAGAGATATAGAGACAGTGACACAGAGACAAGAAGAAACATAGACAGAGAGACAGATACAGAGACAAATACAGAGAGAGACAGAGATATAGAGACAGTGACACAGAGACAAGAAGATACAGACACAAGACCTCACAAACCTGGAAACACACAGAGAGACACACACACTGCACAACGACACCCGGATACAGACCCTCCTCAGGCCCTTGCCAGCTAGCTGCCCCCACTGCCTCCTGTGTCCCCAGGCACCCACAGACTGGGTGCCGCACGTCCCAACATCAGGGTCCTAGGTTTTGACCCAGATTCGCTCAGGGCCAATGCTCTGCGCCGTGAGGGAGCCCAGCGGGTAGACCTGCACCCGGGCAGCCACCTGCAGCCTGCGTTTGAGTCCTGGGTCTCCCATCTGCCAGCTGTAAGACAGGTGAAGGGACATCACCTCTCCGAGCCTCAATTTCCCCATCTGTGAGACAGAGAGAGAAGGTGGCCAACTTGAAGGGTGGCTGAGGGACTGCAGAAGAAAAGTGATGAGCTTTAGAAGGTGCCGCCGAACTGACTGCCCAGCTGCATAGAAGCGTCTATACCACCGGGGTGAAGAGACCAGTGGCCAGAACTGCAGGGTCCAGATAGAGACCTGCCTTCCAGGCCGTGTGGGGCAGTAATTCACCATCACTCTGCCCACAGTCCAGGCACCTCAGTCAGCCTGCCAACAGGTTTTTCCAGCAGGTCTACTGTGCACCGAGCACTGGGGGCTCAAAGCTGCTGCAAACATGGGAACCAGGTAGAATAAGGGGACCTAGGCTTCGCAGTTTAGAGAACAGGGACCTGGTGGTGGATGTGGAAGAGGACTGTGGGTATGAGGCTGGGAAACACAGCTTCTTAAACCGATTTTATGGAAGCATAGTTTACACAACAAAATGCATCCATGTAAATTTGACACATGTATACACTCGCATAATCAACATTTCCATCACCCCCGAAATCTTCCCTTGTGCTCCTCCCCAGCCAACCCCCATCTGGCTGGGGAGGGGCGCCGACCTGTTCTCTATCCCTGTCGTTGGGCATTTTTTAGAGTTTCACACAATTGAGTCATGCAGCACGCACTCTGTCAGGCTTCTTTCATTCAACATACGGTTTTTGCGATTCTTCAAGTTACCGCGTGAGTCACTCCGCTCCGCTCCCTCCTTCCTTTTCATTGGTGAGTAGTATTCCATTCTGCAGTGACACGACCCTGTAGTTACCTGTCCCCTGTTGATGGACATCTGGGTTGTTGCCAGGGTGGGGTCATTAGGAAGGAAGCTGCTATGATATTCGGGTCCAGCTGTGGGTGTGGGCGTGTTCCCCGTCCTCTGGGGTAAATGCTAAATGTGGAATTGCTGGGTCAGAAGCAAGTGTTGACCCGGGTTTGTCCCGTTTTTCTTTTCTTTAAAATGGGGATGAAGAAGGTGGAAATAACCCAGGTGTCCATCAACAGAATGAATAAGCACAAGGGGGGTCTATCTACACAATGGGGGATTATGTGGCCATAAAAAAGGGGTAAAAACAAGTGCTGGCGAGGATGCAGAGAAAAGGGAACCCTCATGCACTGCTGGTGGGAATGCAGACTAGTACAGCCACTGTGGAAAACAGAATGGAGTGTCCTCAAAAAATTAACAATGGAACTGCCTTATGACCCAGTGATTCCACTTCTGGGAATATATTTGAAGAAACCTAAAACACTTAATTCAAAAGAGTGTATGCACCCTTATGTCCATTGCAGCATTACAACAGCCAATATTTGGAAGCAGCCCAAATGCCCATGAATAGACGAATGGATAAAAAAGCTGTGGTACACTGATGCAGTGGAACACTACTCAGCCATAAAAAAGATGGAAAGCTTACCCTTTGCAACAGCCTGGATGGACCTGGAGAGCGTTATGCTAAGTGAAATAAGCCAGTCAGAGAAAGACAAGTACCATATGATTTCACTTACATGTGGAATCTAATGAACAAAATAAACTAACAAACAAAATAGAAACAGACTCCTAGATACAGACAACAGACTGACAGATGTCAGAGGGGAGGTGGGGTTGAGGGACTGGATGAAAATGGTTAAGGAATTAAGCAAAACAAACAAACAAACAAACTCATCAACACAGACAACAGTATAATGATTACCAGAGAAAAGGGTCATGGGGGGTGGGGGTAAAGGGAGATAAACAGAGATGGAAGGAGACTTGACTTTGGGTGGTGAATACAATACAATACGCAATTGGTGTATTATAGAACTGTACACCTGAAGCCTATATAATTTTATTAACTGATGTCACCCCAATAAATCCAATTAAATAAAACAGTCCTGGCACACGCTACAACATGCATGAACCATGAAAACATCATGCTACACATAGACAATAGGGAGGTGAAGGCCTGGGGCGGGGAGCAGGGTGGGCTCAATAAGAGGTCAATGGGAGAAAAAGGGGGACATATGTAATTCTTTCAACAATAAAGATTTTTAAACACACAAGAAAGAAAAAACACAAAACACCATGCTAAAAGAAGCCAGACACAAAAGGCCACAATGGGTAGGATTCCATTATATAAAATGTCCAAGATAGATACATCATAAAGACAGAAAGAAGATTAATGGGGTGTCGGGGGCTGGGGAGCGGGAATCAGGAGTGCCTGCTAGTGGGTGTAAGGTCTCCTTTGGGGTGATGAAATGTTCTGGAATTAGATTTAGGTGATGGCTGCACAACCTTTGAATGTACTAAATGTCACTGAATTGTACACTTTAAAATGGTTAAAGTGCTAAATTTTACGTGATACAGATTTTGCCTCAATTGTCAATGGGGGGCGGGGGGAGAGATAATCCAGTAATAATAGTGCCCTCCTTGTAGAGTTTCTGTGAAGGATAATGAGATGGTATATGGAAGCACTAAGCACAGGGCAGGGCACACAACCCCCGGAATAAAAGTTGGAGATGCTTAGTTTTGTCTGGTTATTCCCAGGCTAGGTCTCTCCCCCAGGCCTGGCACATAGTAGGTGCTCAACAAATACTTGCTAAACCATGAATGGTTGGCTTTATCATTATGATCTCCCCTGTCTCTTAAAACTTTTTTAGAAAATATATTTTTATTGATTTCAGAGAGGAAGGGAGAGAGAGAGAGAAAAATTAATGATGAGAATCATTGATGGGCTGCTTCCTGCACGCCCCCCACTGGGGGGCGAGCCTGCATCCCAGGCATGTGCCCTTGACCGGAATCGAACCCGGGACTCTTTAGTCCCCAGGCCAACACTCTATCCACTGAGCCTAACCAGCCAGGGCTCTCAGGCAGGAAAAATGGGAATGAGCCTGTTTGTAGCACTACTCTGACCTACAGATTCATGATCTTCAAGAAATCTTCAGAACAATCCCATCCGATGGGAATCTTTTAACATTTATTATAACTAATCTCCTCATGTTTACGAAGAAGGAAACCAGGAGAGGTTAAGAAACCCGTCCAAGGTCAGCCACCAGTCCAGGCTGGCCAACTTCAGAGCCCACGGGGCGAGGTGAGCAAGCCGGCTCCCCCAGGACACACGCCACGGGCAGGTGTGCCTTTGACCTTTGCCGAGTGAGGTTCTCTCCCCAAGTCTCTGAGGGGAGGGGAGGCCAGGATGTCCCTGGGGGCCTGTGCTGAGAGCCTGGGCCCAGCGGGGAAACAGGATGTGGGCTGACAGGGGTCCCCTTCCTCCTGGCTTGGCTCTCATGGCCTGCGGGGTCAGCGCGGAGTTCCCAGGGACTCCACGTCTGCTTTCACTCCCAGGTAAAGAGGAGGTAAGAAAAAATGTAGGAAAAACAAGCCAGGCACACCTTGCTCACTGCTCCCAGCAGGCCTCTGTCCCAGGCGGGCCTCTTGGTCCTGGGCCTCCTGGGCACACCTCGTCCTCTTTCTTGGAATTCTCCGGAGACCTCCTTCCTGGCTGCATCTCAGCCTCTCTGACGCCTCCCAGAGGCCATCACACCTCTTCCTGCCGGGAGGGGTGGGAGGGGCAGTCTCCCATAGAAGCCTCTCCCTCCGCCCTTCTCACCCCCTTGTCTCACCTCACCCCCCACACACAACACGTTTCCCCAACCAACCCGTCAGCATGCTTTCCAGAACGCCATTTTGCTCACGTCATTCGCCCGTCCTCAAACCATCTGTGGCTCCCTAGTGCCCAGAGAGGCAGCGTGGACACTGGCCACAAGCAAGGGCCCTGGAGCCAGGACACCTGGGATTAAATCCTGGCTCAGCCATTCAGAAATTGAGGGATATGTCGGGCGAGTTATTCCACCTTTGTGGAGTCAGGGTCACGCCTCCCGCACCAGGTAACCGGCACAGTAAATGAGTTGAAACGCGAAGCCAGCTGAGCATTCTAAGCGTTAGAATTATTGAGGATGGAGGCAGCCCATCCCCTTGGTCTGGCCCAGGCTGTGGTGTTCTGGATCCGCACCGCCCCCATCTGCCTGCTCCTGGCGCAGTCCTGGGAACCGTTGTCCCCATCACCACAACGAAGTCAGCCTCCTGCTGTCTGCCTCTCCGGGGTCAGGTCACCTCGTACAGCGCAGCTGCACACACACCCCTTCCCGAAGTCTCCCCAGACACCCCGGCCAGCTGGGCCCCTCAGCTTTGCCTCCTGCATCCATGTCTACACCGCGCTTCTCAGACAAGCTGGTTCGGGGGTGGAGGTTGCGGAGGAGGTCTGAGATGCAACATTTCCATCAAGTGCCTGGATGCTGACACAGCTCATCCGAAGCATTTCTGAGACCACCATTAGGGGAATTCAATCTCAATCCATTCTCCATTCCATTGTCCCCTGTGTGGCAGTCCATCTCTCCTACCAAACTCCAACCAAAGGCCCAGGGCCACATCTCCTCTCCGGCCTCTCTTCCATCACCGGTCCCAGGCCCCTTGACTTAACAGGTGTGGGTCGGACGGAACTGGGCTAAGCCCGTGAGCTGGGAGGAGGGACTCGGCACACACACCTCGATGAGGGCTGGCGAGGTGGCCCTTGGTCCACTCTTCTAGAAGGTCCTTGGGGCGCACACAGTCAGCACTAAGGGCTTTACATGGATTGACTCATGTAATCATCATCACAACCCTATGAGGTGGGTACTAGTCTAGCCTCACTTGACTGATAGGGAAACTGAGGCACAGAGAGGTTAAGGGTCACACAATTAGCACATGGCAGAGGCAGGACTGACACCCAGGTACCCTGGCTCTTGGCATGTGGTCATAATGTCCAGGGTACAATGGCTCCCTCCAGCCTTAGCACAGGTCTGGCACATAGTAGGTGCTCAGTAATTGCGAACATCTCTTAGACGTGAGTCGTGGCTTCTCCAGGGACACTGTAGCATGTGGTGAGAATCAGGCCTGTGTCCACCCAGGATGCTGGGAGTCTCCAGGTGGGGGCAGCCCACCCTCTGCTCATCATCTCTTTCTGCACCCACTATCTCTGAGTTTAGTCACACAGCTCCTGAGGTGGTTCAGGGGACATTGTGGCCCTGGACCTGTGGCCACCTGCCAGGAATACCAGCCAGTACATACCTGGGACTGTCCCCTGGACAGCAGCCTCTGGGCAGGAGGCCCCCATTCATCCAGTGACCACTGCCCCGGCCTGCGGGCCCTGTGGCTGCCCCTCCTCAGAGTAGCCTCAGCTTGGTTCACAGCCAGCTCCCAACCATTCATCAGATTAAAGGACTTTACAGTGAAAGAGGCGCCTCTAGGAGAGCAGGGGCCTCAGCCAAGCTCCAGGCCTCTGCCCCCCCCACACCCCCACCGCCTCCCAACCCTGGACAGAGGCCCTTCCCCTGCACAGGACCAGGTCCTCCTGCTGGTTCCTCCACCCCCCTTGTTCATTCATTCCACACATCCATCATGTACCTACTCTGTGCCACAGTGAGTTCTCTTGTCGCTTTGCTGTCGCTGGAGTTATGGGACATAAGCATCTTGGGACATGCTTTCCTTTCTCACCTTCTGAGATGGTCCTGGAGTGGATCGTCTCACCCCAGGTGTTGTCATCTCCCGGGGGCTCAGTTTAGGGGGCCCCTGTGCCACAGTGAGTTCTCTTGTCGCTTTGCTGTCGCTGGAGTTATGGGACATAAGCATCTTGGGACATGCTTTCCTTTCTCACCTTCTGAGATGGTCCTGGAGTGGATCGTCTCACCCCAGGTGTTGTCATCTCCCGGGGGCTCAGTTTAGGGGGCCCCTATGGCCAGTTGCCAGGCTGGGCATCAACTTTGTGTTGGGA
>NW_006289713.1:5606893-5608788 GCF_000327345.1 Myotis davidii
CTTCCTGAGGGCAGCACTGTGCTACCCTGAGGAGAGGGACCCACAGAGCCCTCAAAGAAGGTGAAGATAGATGTGTCTGCTTCTAGCCCATTTCCACCTGACCAGCTGGGCGACCTCAGATGAGCCTTGCCCCTTCCCAGAGTTGGGGTGTTTCATCTGGAATGTGGCATAACAGTACCTGCCTCCCAGGCCGGTGAGAGCCAAATAAGATGCCTGGTGTAGTGGCCCCGGCACAGGTTTGCACTCAGTGAGTGCTCAGTTAGCAGGGTCCTCCTTTTCCTTGACTGTCCAGTGGTCACCAAGGGAAATAAGATGCCTGGTCTAGTGGCCCGGCACAGGTCCGCACATAGTGAGTGCTCAGTTAGCAGGGTTCTCCTTTTCCTTGACTGTCCAGTGGTCACCAAGGTGACCAGTGATCTGTGGGCCAGGGTGGTGTTGATTTCCCTGGCAATGGAAAGCACAGCCATGGATGCCCTATCCTCCTTACACCTGGACTGAGGGGAGACCCACTGCTGCCCAGTGTCACCTCGGGGGGGAAGGGACACTTTCTACATGAGGCCATGTGGGGGCATGCCCCTCGCTCAAGGTCATGCAGCCAGACTTCCAACTCGCTGTCTTGTTTCCCCATGTTTTGCTGTGGCTGCAGGAATCCCGCAGAACTCAGAGGCTTTCTGTGGGCGGATAGGAACATCCCAGTCTGTCCGTGGCTCTGCAGCAATGAGCATCTGACTAGCAGCTCACGTCACAGGCTCCCCAGCCGGTGTGGATGGACAGAGCAAGGACACGGAGTTCCAGGTGGTGGGACAGAGGGACCAGGCTTGGGGGCTCGGAGGACTTTCTTCCCGTTGTCCTCAGGCTTGCCCCAGCCCTGGTCACCACCCTAACCCCTCATCGAGTTCCTCATCACAATAAGTGGGGTCCCGTCTGGATCCAGGCCACAGAGAACAGGAACTGGCCTTGGGAGTTTGGTGACAGGAAATGCTCTGTGGCCTTGGCTGGGTCTTGGAGGAGGAAGCGGGGCAGGTTGTGCCCCTGGGGTATTGTGACTTGAGCCACAGAGTTTTCTGGGGGAGGGGGCATAGCAGGTTAGGGGGGCAGCAGGCTATCGCCCCTCCCCCACTGTCCTTCCCAGTCCCCTGATAGCCATTTGCTGAGGCCCCTGCCTGTGAGGCACGGGGTGCACACTGTATATAAAATTCTGTTTTAGCCGGCGTGCATCTCTGCCTCAGCCGGGAGCGACAAGAGCTGGTTGTCACAGTAGAGGCCGAGGCAGGAGAGTCCTGGTGACCTTTCACAGTTCACTCCCATACCTCTCAGTGCTGGACCTGTGGCCCCAGCCCATGGGAGGTGGGCGTAGGGGGCGATGGGCACAGGGGCCCTCCTGGTGAGGAAGGGCACGCAGTCCCCACTAAAGTCCCTGACATCCCAGATAGCATTTCTGCAGGATGCTAAGAGGAGAGGAGCTGACGGCCAGCTGGGTCAGGAGGAGGCGGCCCACCTCCAGGTCAGAGCCCAGCTCAGCACCCACTCACTGCAGAGGATGCTGGGAGGTGCCCCATACCCAGAGCTGGGGGCCGGTTGACAGGGCTCCAGAGGCCCCATGGCCCAACACGCAGAGCACATCCACTCCCTGTGAGGCCCTCTCCCCAAGGCCCCATTTGCTTTGAACAAATACCCCTCCTGCTGCCTCCTGAGCCTGAGCCTGGCCAGGCAGCAGGGCCCTGGGGAAGGGTTTTCACAGAGATCTGTCCAACCCTGGGTCGCTGCAGGAAATCCTGGAGGCCAGCATTACAATGCATTGCTTCCGGCCGCCAAGGGGTCCCCGGGCACAGGAAAGAGGTGCCGGTGGGCCTGTGCTTTCCAAAGGGCCTGGGCCAGGTGGCTCCCAGGAATGC
>NW_006289713.1:5608835-5610571 GCF_000327345.1 Myotis davidii
ATGCGCTGGGCTGAGTGGGGGACAGAAGGCTGCCCTGGGTGAGGACCATGGCATGTCAGCCTGTGAGGGACAGCCTTCCTAACATACCTCTTCCTCATGTGACGCCTCTGTTCACACACCTCCTATGGCTCCTGGGGCCTAAGGATCCGAGTCTGCACACTGAAGTTCGGCACTCAAGGCTCACAGGCCTCTCCAACCCTGGGACCCTTCTCCTCAGCAAAGCCCCTCTCTGCCCCAAATGCTCCTGTCCTGACCGGGCCTTAGTCTTGCCGTCCGCCTCCTGGAAGACCCTCAGTCCTCTCGCTGCCTCAGCTCTGGCTGTCGGTTCAGCTTATTTAGTGTAAATTATGATGGATTCTGACAGCTCCTCCGACTCTCATGTTGATTGACACCTCCTGGGTCCTGGACGCTCCTGGCTGCTCCCACAGGGAAGATGGTCAAGACAGCCAAGCCCACCTCGGTCCTGGTCCTGCCTCTGCCGCCACAACCTCGGGGTCTCTGTGCCCCCTGATGAAATAGGAACGCTGTCACCCTGCTAGTGGCCATGTGGCCTGGTACCAAAGCACAGTGCCTGGCAGGTCAGAAGAGATCAACGTATGTTAACTGTCGTCACTATGGGTGGCAGAACAATGGCTCCAAAATGTCCATGGCTGAACCCCTGAATCCTGTGAGTATGTGACCGCACATGGCAGAGGGACTTCACAGACGTGATCCAAGTGAGGTTCTTGAGATGGGAGATGCTCCTGGATTACTCAGCGTGCCAGTCATCACAAGGGTCCTTATAGGAGGGAGACGGGAGGGTCAGAGAGAGAGAGAGAGAGACAGCGGTGAGGATGGGGGGTGGGGGTGCAGGGCAGGCTACCTGGCTGGCTTTGAAGATGGAAGAAGCCATGAGCCAAGCAATGGGGGAAGCCTCTAGAAAACGGGAAAAGAGGAGAAGCAGTCTCCTCTAGAGCCTCCAGAAAGAATGCAGCCACCGACACCTGCATTTTAGGGTTTCTGACTTCCAGAGCTACGAGATAATAAATACATCGTGTTGTTTCCACCCATGAAATCGTGGCAATGTGTTACAGCAGCCGCAGGAAACGTGCACAGTCAGATCCACACTGATGATCTCGGTTAGTCCCAGAGCCGCCCTGGGAAGGCCTGTGGGTTCCCGTTGACAACAGCTCCTGGGTGGGGTGGGGAGGGGGAGCTCCCAACCCGGTGGCCTCAGCGTGCTGCCCACCCCCGGGGTCTGGCTTTGTTCCTGGTCTGTTGTTGGTCAGCTGTTTATCTGTCATTTCACATCCCCACATCTCGTGCTGCGTCGGCACCTTGTCCTTTGACCACACTTCCTCACGGGCACACGGCCTTGCTCACCAGCTCAGCTGTCAGCTTCTTGATGGCAGGGGGCTTGTCCTCTCTGGATCCATGAAAATGGCCTCAGGAGGGGGGTACCAGGTGCTTTACCCGACAAGTGGAGATGATTGTGTCAAGTTCAACAATAGTCCTTAGCAACCTTCCCTTTAAAATTACCTGGGAGTTAAAAAAAAAATTTCCTGGGCTGTACCCTGAACCTACTGAATCAGAATTTCTGGGGGTGGGGCCCAGCAAGGCTACGTTTTAAAGCTCCCTAAGAGCATCTTGTGTGCACCTATCGTCTGGGGCTGCTGCAAGGCTCAGAACGGGAGCGATTATTTATTGAGCACATACTCTACCAGTGGTCGGCAAACTGCGGCTCCGCAAACTGCAGC
>NW_006289713.1:5611374-5614049 GCF_000327345.1 Myotis davidii
TCGCAGAATGGGAGACAAATCTGTGCAAATACTATATCCAATGAGGGACCTGTATGCAGAACCCATAAAGAATGCTTACAACTCAACAATAACAAGTCGATCAATTTTAAAATGGGCAAAGAGCATTCCTCCAAAGAAAACAAACAATAAGCATATGAAAAGAATGTAAATTCAAATGACAAGGAGATAGTACTTTATGCCTACTACGGTGGCTAGAATAAGGAAGACATATAGTAACAGGTGTTGGTGAGGATGTCGAGAAATTAGGACCATCATGCATTGCTGGTGGGAATGTAAATGGACAGTTTGAATGGATTTTAGAAATGACACCAAAATGGCAACAAAAGGAAAAATAGGGAAATTGGACTTCATCAAAATTAAAAACTTTTGCATTTCAAAGGCGACCACAACGAAGTGAAGAGACAACTCGCAGAATGGGAGACAAATCTGTGCAAATACTATATCCAATGAGGGACCTGTATGCAGAACCCATAAAGAATGCTTACAACTCAACAATAACAAGTCGATCAATTTTAAAATGGGCAAAGAGCATTCCTCCAAAGAAAACAAACAATAAGCATATGAAAAGAATGTAAATTCAAATGACAAGGAGATAGTACTTTACGCCTACTATGGTGGCTAGAATAAGGAAGACAGATAGTAACAGGTGTTGGTGAGGATGTCGACAAATTAGAACCATCATGCATTGCTGGTGGGAATGTAAATGGGACAGGGGGAAGTCTTCATAGCCTTGGACTAGGCAATGGTTTTTAGAAATGACATCAAAAGGAAAAATAGGGAAATTGGACTTCATCAAAATTAAAAACTTTTGCATTTCAAAGGCGACCACAACGAAGTGAAGAGACAACTCGCAGAATGGGAGACAAATCTGTGCAAATACTATATCCAATGAGGGACCTGTATGCAGAACCCATAAAGAATGCTTACAACTCAACAATAACAAGTCGATCAATTTTAAAATGGGCAAAGAGCATTCCTCCAAAGAAAACAAACAATAAGCATATGAAAAGAATGTAAATTCAAATGACAAGGAGATAGTACTTTATGCCTACTACGGTGGCTAGAATAAGGAAGACATATAGTAACAGGTGTTGGTGAGGATGTCGAGAAATTAGGACCATCATGCATTGCTGGTGGGAATGTAAATGGACAGTTTGCCTTGGAGAAGTCTGGCAGTTCCTAAAAAGGCTAAGCATAGAGTTACCAGGTGCCCCTGCAATTCTGTCGGTATATGCCCAAGAGAACTGAAAGTATACAGCCACACAGAAATATTGCACACAAATGTTCATAGCAGCATTGTTACAATACGTAAGTGAAAACAACTCCAATATCCATCAATGGATGAATGGATCAACCAATATGGTCTCTCCAGACACTGGAATATTATTCAGCCATAAAAAAGGAGTAAAATACAACATGGACAAGCCTTGATAACATCATGTTAAGTGAAAGAAGCCGGTCAGACCACATTCTGTATGATTCCACCCACATGAAATATCCAGGATAGGCAAATCTCCAGACACAAAGGTAGATTAGTGGTAGCACAAGGCCATGGGGAATGATTACGGGAATGGAGTATGGTGTTTCTCTCCTGGCTGATGAGAGTGTTCTGGAGTTCGGCAGTGGTGAATATACTTAAAAACACGGCACTGTGCGTTTCACAGGGGTGAACTGTGTAGTGTGTAAATCATACCTCAGTGACACTGCTACAGATGAACAGGCAGATGGGCGTAGCTGGTTTCATCACATTTTCTTCAGCTGATGCCCCTTGTCACCTGCACTGCTCCCCCAACTGCGCCCGGTCGCTGTGGCACGTCCCCCTTGCAGACGTGCGACACCTCTGTGCAAGGTGTGCCGCGCAGGAGGTGTTCAGAGAAGGAGCCCAGGCCTTCTCTTCCCCACGCGCCACCCCGGGCAGAGCGCAGGCCCCGCAGCCCACCTGGGCGTTAGACGCACCCCCATCATTCCCACACACATTCTTTCACTCAGGTGACTCTGTGGGCTGCCCAGACCCCTCGGTGGGGATGTGTTTTCCCGACCACTGGGACAGACGGCTCAGCTGTCGCTCTCAGGGTCAGCCCCAGCCACGGTCAGGTCTTCCCAGGTGGCCAGTGCTCAGTGACACCTGCTGGTGCGTGAAGGCCCGGACACCTCGGCTCAGCTGGGGACCGCCCCCCCGCCAGGGCCACCCCAGCTCCATAGCTATCAGGGGGCTGGCCAAGGCTGCGTGGCAGCTCGATGCCCCTGCCCAGCCTGTTCCTTACCCCCCATGATGCTGCTCCCAGGGCACCCCCAACAAATGACCGACTGCATATCAGCCCCCTCCAAGTGCCAGCTCCCCAGGGTGCTCCTGGGGCAGGGACGCTGCTCAGCCTCGGTGCACAGGGTGGCCCCACCACAAAGGAGTATCCAGCCCCAAGGGCCAGAGCCTTGACATAGCACAATGGGTTTTAAACATATATATAGTTACTTAGAGACCACGTTAAAATGACTCCCAGGACTGTGGGAATCTCTCCAAGACAAACAACCCTGCTTCTTCAATAAATACGTAGTAACAAAACGGAGATGGAGGTCGGGGGAGAGAGACAGGAAGGGAGAGGGAGACAGACAGACAAGGCGAGAGACAGGCATGGGGAACAGAAGAGAACAAGAGA
>NW_006289713.1:5614083-5616951 GCF_000327345.1 Myotis davidii
AGAGACAGAGGCAGAGAGAGAGAGAGGAATGGAGGAAAAACCTATATAGTAAAGAGACTATTAAACTTACACATTAAATTAAACCTTCAGCGTGTGGACCTTATTTGAATTCTGATTCAAACAAACCTGGGGGTGGGGGAGGGAGACCGTGTTAAGGATGGAAATAGCCCTGGCTAGGTGTGTCCGTTGATTGGAGCATCGTCCTGTACACCAAAAAAGGTTGTGGGTTCGATTCCCCATCAGGGCACATACCTGGGTTGCAGGCTCGGTCCCCAGTTCCAATCAGGCGCATGTGTCTTGCTCACATCGATGTTTCTCTGCGTCTCAGCCCTCCTTTCAACGCTCTCTCTAAAAAAGAAATCAATGGGAAAAAATACCCTCAGGTGAGAATTAACAAACAACAACAGCAAATCCTTGTTCCTAGCAGACCCAGAACGGAAAAGTCACAGACCTCAGTGACACTCTCCAGAGGTCAGAGGAGGGGCTGGGTGCAGGTAGGCCAGCCCCCGGCACCATAAAGCAGCAGATGCAGGAAGAGAATTCCAGCAGTCAGAGCTCCAGACCCCCGAGATGGAAATACCCTCCTTGAAGCCTTATCTCAGCTCTCAGCCTGCGCCGTCTGACGGGCAGCGCGGCCACCTTCCCAGGGAGGATGCTCATGGCTGATTCTTCTTGGGGGAGCTCAGGGAGAAGCTGATGAGTTACCTTCTAGGCATGTCTCCCCCACACCGATGACACCAGCGGCAACATCTCTCGATACCACACATCTGACAACGACACTGAGGATTAGATCCTCCAGTGGCCCCAGGGGCTCTCAGAACAAAGTCCTCCCCCCTCTGTGACCTCAGGCTGGCCACCAACCGGCCCTGCCCGGCTCTCCAGCCTCCCCTCCTCCCCTCTGCACCTGGGAACATGAGCTCTTGTCCTCAGATGAGCATGCTTCCACTTGCCCCCAGCCCTTTGCACAGGTTGTCCCACTAGGCCCTAGAACACTGTTTTCCCGCTGCCCCGGTCCCCTTCCTGCTTGCTCTTACTCCCTTTCCATTTTCAGCTTAAGTGCCTCCTCCTCTAGGAAGCCCTCCTGACTGTTCCAAGACTGGGTTGGGTGCCTGTCATTAGCGACTTCTGCAGTCCGCTGAGCTACCCATACAGTTTCTGCTTTTCAGTCTGCATTGTAAAGACTTGTTTAAGTGTTTCCCTTGCTAACTAGCTCCCTGACTTGTCCAGATTCAGCCTGTTGTTCTCTAGCTCCCGAGTTCCACCTGTCCATGGACTCCTCTCTGTTCTCTCACTCTCTGCCTCTCCTGCCACCTGTTGAGTGGTCGTCCTGAAATGTGAGCCAGGTTACGATGCTCCCCTGCTCAAGCCCAAGGAGTAACTTCCTCGTTGCTCTTAGAACAAAATCCTGGCCTGGCTCACAGGACCCCATTTTCAGGCCCTGTCCCCCCAGCCTTCGCTTGTCCCTCTCTCCTTCTGGCTCCCTTCATGCAAGTCCGACTGGCTTCTTTTCAAATCCTAGTACCCACCAAGCTGTGCCGACCTCAGGGCCTTTGCATGTGCTGCTCCCAATGCCTGGAGCATTCTTCCCAGCTCTCACAAGATCGGACCCTCTCTCCCTGCCCAGCCCGGCTTGAAGGAGCACCCCTCGGAGGCGGACTGACTGGGACTCGTAGGTTCCGGTGCCTGGTTTATTAATAGGCCCGTCCTCATCATAAGTACTTGAACTTACTTAATTTTGTTTTGTTCCTAACATTCTGCTAAATTAAAGGAGGCAGGGACATTCTGTCTTGCACGCTGTTATATTCCAGACACTGGCACACCGCGTGACCCCCCAGGAGGAGCCAGTCACTGTTTGTGAAACGAATGAGTGCACAACGCAGGGCATGTTCCTGGCCAGGCCTCAAAGACGCTGAGATCCCTGGTGATACCACAGGGCTTCCCCGTTGCTGGGGGCTTTGAGGTGACCAGGGGCCAGCACCCCTGCCTTCCTCTGCCCTACGGTCACCAGCCTTCCCTGGTGAGCTGTTTCATTTGCAGGAGAGTTGATTCTATTAAACTAGATGAACATGTCACAGAGTGGCCTGGTGGGGGTTTAAGCAGGTGTCTGTCCGAGGGAGCCACACACAGGTACACAAAAGGATGGACCAACAGACAGAGGGCCAAGCAAGCGAGGAGAGGAGCCGCCTGGTGCCCGCCAGCTGGGGGGTGGGTTACGCTGTGGCCGGAAGGACTCAGAACCATGGCCTAGTTCCAGCCCTGCGGGCAGCGAAGGTCCTCTCAGCACCACGAGCACCTTGGAAGCCGGCGGCTGTGATGTCTGAGCGGCGGGAGACTCTGGGCCTGTAACTGGAGGCTGAGGGGCCATTTCTCTCTCTGAAGGCTCGCGGGGAGGGGGGCAGGCACGACCATAGCCAGCTCCCCTGCCCGAACCCCCAGTTGTCTTTCAACAGAAGAACTAGGTTTGTCTAAAACAGCGGTTCTCAACCTGTGGGTCGCGACCCCTTTGGCGGTCAAACGACCCTTTCACGGGGGTCGCCTAAGACCCTCCTGCATATCAGATATTGACATTACGATTCATAACAGTAGCAACATTACAGTTATGAAGTAGCAACGAAAATAATTTTATGGTTGGGTCACAACATGAGGAACTGTATTTAAAGGGCCAGAAGGTTGAGAACCACTGGTCTAAAATGTCATTTGTTCAGGCTCCTGCCTCCTGCCCAGTTTCCAGGGTGGACCTTAAGGATGTGCTCGTTAAGTGGGAGTATGAAAAAGTCGTGGGGAAGGAGGAGAGGAGAGGGGAGGAGAGGGGAGGGGAGGGGAGAAGAGAGGAGAGGAGAGGGGAAAGAACTGTAATATTATCCCCCA
>NW_006289713.1:5617098-5634514 GCF_000327345.1 Myotis davidii
GAGAAGGTGAGAAAAGAAGAAAAAAGGAAAAAAGTATGAAAGAAAGGGAAGGAGAGAAGGAAGATATGAAAAAAGTAAAAAGGAACAAGAGAAGGGAGGGAAGAAAGAAGGAAGGAAGGAAGGAAGGAAGGAAGGAAGGAAGGAAGGAGAGAAGAGAAGAGAAAGATTAAAAGAGGAAAAAGAGAGAAAGAAGAACAGAAAGGAAGGGCAGAATGAACACACTCAGCCCATAATCAGAGAAGCCCAGACACCAGGCTGTCCCAGAGTCCGCCCCCCCTCCACCCTGCGCCCCCTCTGGGCTTGGCAGGCGGGCTCCCTGGCGGGACCCCACCCTGAGCTCGGCCCTCCCCTCCGTCCTGGACAAGGCTGGTTACACAACCGCCTCTGTGGACGCCATCCAGGAGCTGCGGTCACATGGGGCAGCTTCGAGGGAGGGGCGGGGGAGGGAGGCACTTCCCAGACCCAGCCTGTCGCCACTGCTGCCCCCCCTGCCCCGTTAGCTTGGCTGGGAGTCAGCTCTTCAGCCCACTGGCTCAGCCAGACTGATCCGAGAGTGTTCCCAGATGTGCGCTGCGGGTAATAAAAAGGCGAACTGGTTCCTGTCAGCAGCAGGAAACTCCAAGAGAGCGACCCCCAGCAGCCGCTGGGCAGATGTTTGCAATGTGTGCTCTGGCGGCAGAGAAGGGAGGCCGGGGCAGCAGGACTGCCTGGCCTGCTGCACTGGAACCACACGGGGTATCACTACATCCCCTTCTCCTTGGACCCATGGCAGAAAGGGGTGGGGGTCCCGATGTATTCCCCTTGCAGGGCCCTGCTCACATGACTCCCTTCCACCCTGTTCCCATCCCCCCTGGACTTCCCCTACGTGTGCACATGTGTCTGCCTGTTGGATTTGCCCTGCACCCGCACTCTCTGCCCATGGAACTGCGTCCCTGACCTCAGGGAATGGGCTTCTCCCAGCCCAGAACCTAAGGTTCCTGGGACAGGTGCCTAGCACAATATTTTATTCTTGCCCCTTGGCAACAGGGAAAAGCATGTGACTCAGGTCTGGCCAATCACAATTTACCATTCTCCTAGCCACTGTGATTGGTGCAGAGATGGGTGTGTGACCTACCCTGGACCAATCAAAATCCTCCCCTGAGACTTTTCTAGGTGGACTGGGGTGGAGAAAAGTGCCACCCTGGCCATCAGACTTCGTGAGAGGCAATGCTGGGAGGATGTTTCTGGTCACCTAACTGCTCCACAGTCAAGGAGATCGGGCATCTAGAGCTTCAACAGCAAGCTGGTGGCAGAACCTGGCCAGGGCAGGAGGAGCTCCAAAGGGGCCTCAGAAGTGCTGCTTCTAGTTCCGCTTGGTGGCCCCCAAGCTGCCTCCTTAGCTGGAGCTTGTGGGTAGAGAGGGAGTGGAAGAGCCACACTGGTGACCCATTGACCTTGAGTGTTAGAGCACTGTGAAATTGGAGCAACTGGAAGGGGGTGCACGGGCAGCTGCGGCCGTGTGCAGGGGTGAGGAGAGGGACTGTCCCATGGGGTCCTGCAGGGAGAGGTTTATTTTGCTTTAAAATGTAGGCTGAGGCCAATTCAACCAACTCAGCCAGGTCAGGCCCTGGCAAAGCAGGCAGCTGAGCTGACTCTGGGCAGCAGAGGGGTTAAACGAGGGCAGGCCTGAGCAGCCGGTTTGGGACAGGAAGTAGGGCCAAACTGAGGGCAGGCCCTGGAGGAAATGGAGGATTCTTTCCCTCAACCCTCCAACTGACCTTTTGGGGTGGCCTGAGTCTTTCCCCTTTTCTTCTAATACGTATAAGCACCCAGAAGCACTTGGTTTCACAGCGATAGCTTATCCACTCCTCGCAACGCCCCTGTGAGGCAGAAACTATGTGGCGCTCACTTTCCAGATGAAGAGACTGAGGGTCCGAGTGGTGATGCATCTGTCCAGGAACATGACTGCTCACAACGGACAAGGCTGAGGCCGAGATCCGGCTCTCCTGACCCCTAGGTAAGGGCTCTTTCCTCGGCAACCCAGTGGCTCCTATTGACAGGGCTTTGCTGGGGTGTGTGTGGGGGTGCAGATATACCCCCAGGGCCTGGAGACACGCCCCCCTCCCCCCGCCCCACATAGCCGTCCCTTCTCAACCTTTGCCCTTTCCTTGGGTTACTCACTAACCACCCCTGGTCTTGTGACTTGACTGTGGTCCCTGCCTCCCTCTCCCTTCTGCTTCTGCTCTGCCTGCATCTTCTCTCTGACTGCCAGGCCCCGAGGAGCCACCTGTCCACCGGGCGTAGGTGGTACACACTCACACACTCATACACACACGCACACACAGACGCATGCACATGCACACACACCAAGGTCTGTCCTAGAAAAACTTTAGAAGGAAGCCACACAACTGCTTCTGGTCTCTCCCACAAGAAACACTGTTTGGGCCAAGTCCACTTGACTTTCTGGCCTGTTCGGGTGTTTTGTTGGATGTTGCTAGAGCCAGGAGTTGGTGAGGGAAGGGGTTGGGGCGGCGGGGGGAATGTTCTTTCTGATTCCAACAAGGTCCCGGGCATCTCTGCCAGGTGTGAGGATCACAGGTGCAGCCTGAGTGAGCGGCTGAGGCCCGCTGAGTCTTGGGATTTGCAGCGCCTCCATAAGACAGGATGGGGTGCTTACACCCTTCGTATTTGGAGGCAGATATGCCAGGGCTTAAACCTTGCTCCCACTTCTCCCTCCAACCTCCCATAAACTTAGTTCTGTGACCTCGTTGAGTCACTCAAAGCCTCAGTTTTCCCATCTGTAAGATGGGGATACTGGCACTTGCCTGTCCAAGGATTGCTCAGCAAAGCCTGAATGAGTAAGTGTGGAGGGCGCCCACATACTGGCTATTACACAGATGAGGACCAGTGTCTCAAAAGCCACCCCCCACCTAACATGACAATTGAGTCAGGTGCACAAAGCCCAAGATGGCATCCCGATCCTACCTCCCAGCTCTGTCACCTCTCAACTGGCTGAGGCTCCCAGCCCCACACCCCAGGGAGCAGCCCTGAAAGGCTGGGAGTGGTGGCAGACGGAACACGGAGAAGCCGGCCAGCAGGGTGGGGGCCGGGAAGAGAAGGGGCGGCCACAGGAAAGGTGTGGCCGGAACTCCGGGAGCCGGCAGCTGGAAGGAAGGAGTCGCCAGGTGGGCCCACCCTCGGCCGCAGGCAGGAGGCCAGGGCATTGGGAAGGACCGCTCCAGCCTCCGGAGACCCCGAGATGTCCTTCAGGACTGAAGGCCAAGCATTGTCCCCGATGACAAGGGGTTTTGGCCAGTGGCTTTCACATGGTTCATTGTGTCTCAGGACCTGTGGGAACCAGCTCCTGTCGCCTGGCTCGGTGAGGTGTTGGATTGGGGCCCCTCCATCTGCCACCATCGCTGGCCTCAGCACTACATGGGATGCAGACAAGGCATGAGGCTGGGAGCATGGACTTAGCATTCATTCAATCTGCATTACTGAGTGCCCTCTGGGTGCCAGGCTCTGTGCCAGCACTGAGGAGAAAGTGCTACCAAGTGTGTATAAGCCCGACCTCCTGTATTCCTTCTATTCCTTCCTTTCTGACCATCAGTGCCCTTTGTCATTAGTGGTTAGACTCTGGGTGGGGCTAACTCACAGCTGGTGAAGCCAGGGGGTGCGCCCGAGTGGTACCCAGGCTCTGGAAAGGCAGCCCCTAGCTCAACACCGCTTACTCCTCAGGGCCGCTCTGCTCGGTTGTTTAGGCTGCGCGTTGTACAGGTGCCACATCCAAGGGGGTGCTCTTAACACTGGACACTTTTATTATTTAAAAAACACTTCGGCCGTAGCTGGTTTGGCTCAGCGGAGACAGCATAGGCCTTCAGACTGAAGGGTCTCAGTTCGATTCCAGTCAAGGGCACACGCCCGGGTTGCAGGCTCGGTCCCCAGTGTGGGGCGTGCAGGAGGCAGCCGATTAATGATTCTCTCTCATCATTGATGTTCCTATCTCTCTCTCCTTCTCCTTTCCTCCCTGAAATCAATAAAAATACATTTTAAAAAGAACACTTTGTATTTTTATTATAGCTTTACTGATGCTAAAGATGGGCTGTTCACACATCAAGTACGTCAGTTTTGTAATAGATGGCGACAAAGGGACTCCATCTAACAAAATCAGTGTCATGCAACTGTCTCAATTACTCCTAACAGTTCTTATTCACATTTGAAATCCCCATTATTTTGTGTCCAGTAGTTTACATACAAT
Organism: Myotis davidii; assembly: GCF_000327345.1. Lineage (NCBI taxonomy): Eukaryota > Metazoa > Chordata > Mammalia > Chiroptera > Vespertilionidae > Myotis > Myotis davidii. The sequence goes on from NW_006289713.1 coordinate 5,621,336, forward strand.
GCCTTTATGGTTGGTATACCATTGTTGTTGAGAAATTAATAGTAGTATCACAAAAATATTTATTGGCGCCTGGGCCAGACTGTTCAACTCTCTGAGCCTCGTTTCCACATCTGCCTTATGAGCCTAAAGGCCTGTCCCTCGGACGGTGAGCTGAGGATGCATGTTGGACCATGTTGGAACTCTGCGGTGCACAGTAGGTGCTCAGCAGGTGGTCCTTGCGGTCGTTCCCTGTGACATGCGGCTCCCCTGGCAGCTTGCTCTGCAAAGCAGAGGCACGGTGGTTCCTCAGTTTACCCACTGAGAAGCAGAGGCAGCTCTCTCCAAGATCACCGACAGCAGAGAATGCTCTGCCGCACCGAGTCCTGTTCCGCCTGCGCTGGACTTCCTGGCCCGTAGTTTCTCCAAATTTGGTCCTGCCCAGACTCTTGACCCTGCTTCCTGTCCCCCTCCCTGGACACCGCCCCTCGGTGCTGGTCATCATTGATGGGGGCCCTCCCCGGAGCCCCCAGAACTGCCCAAAGCGGAAATCCTCTCCCTCCCCTCGCAGACTGGAAGCTACAGAATGTTTCTTTTGGAATTTTTTGGCTTCCACATTGTAGAATGTTCTAGCCTTGTCAGAAAGACGTGCTTGGACCTTACCTCCCTTCTCCCCACCCTCCCCCACCCCTCTTCTATGCTTGTTGGAAGGAAAGCAAAATATGCCAAGGAGCCCAGAAGAGCCGACTGGAAATCACCCAGACTCGCCTACAGCTGACTGTTTCCTAAAGGAGAGGTGCCGGGGTAGCGGGAACATGGCCGTCTGCGGCCCTGACGTGAGGACAGGGAGAAATCCTCAGGCCTAGATGGGATCCTGCCTTGGCCTTTGAAAAGAAAAATCCAGCCCTGTATTCACTGAGCTCCCAACACTCCCCTCCTGGCAGCAGAATAATTAAATATTCATGCATTTTCTCCTTCCCCTAAAAAAAGTGATAAGTCAGATTTCTGCGCGCACACAGAAAAAGTGCCCCGAGGCGAGGGGTTGGAGCCCAATTTCAGCTGAAGACAAAGCCTCCACTTCAATTTACGAATGAAAACACCCTTCACCTTTGCTGCTGTGAATTTCCTAGATACACATGGTCAAGACAATCCGAGAATTATGAGGCTCCAGGACCAATTAGGGCTGTTTGTGTTGACGTCAAGTCTGGGGGAACTTTTTTCTTCCCCTTGCAAGTATTTATGATACTGACAGATGCAGGGGGCGGGAGGTGGGGTGGGGGGAGGACCAGAACAGGAATAAGCCTTGTGGGGCCACGGGGATAAGGATTCAATGTGAAAAGCAGTCCCTGGTTTTGTTGAAGCAGCCAGATCTGTCTGCGCTCCAGCTCTGCCACTGCCGGCGTGAAGACGGAGAGAGAGCGCTATTACACACCCACTGTGCGCCGACACACTCCCAGGCGTGTTAGGAAGAGTAGGTGGTTGAAGCCACACAACCAACTTGAGGGCAAGGTGTTCATCCCACATTGCGGTGAGGAAGGTGAGGTCTCAAGCAGCGACATAATTTTCTCACGGTGGCAAGGCCGGGGAGTGGGATCTGAGCGCTGGCTCTTCAGGGACAGAAACTACCGCACTGTTTGGAATGCCATCTCATTTCAGTCCTACTATGTGCAAAGTGTGGTGGGGGTGAAGGGGTGTGCCAGGCGAGGCTCCTACTCTTACGAGTGGCCGTCCAGTGGGAGGCAAAGCCATCAGCCTTGGAGCTGCCCCAAACAAGCCTTTCTGAGGCCTGGGCAAAGGTGGGGGCAGCAATGGAAGAGGGAGGGGCACCCAGTCAGGCTCAATGTCTGACCGGACCTGGTGTCCTACCTGCTTCTCACAAAACCACCTGGAAAGTGGCAGGGCCACTGGTGTGCCTTATGCACCCACAATGCTCACTCAAGCAGGCATGTATTTAGCACCTACTATGTGCACGGGCACAGTGCATAGTATAAATTCGGCCTTCTCCACTGAAGCCCTGGACACGTGGTGGATCCCTCCAACCTCAGTGTCCCATCTGGAAAATGGGGCCAATGAGAGAAGCCCCTGGCAGGGTTGCTGTGAGGACTCCCTGAGATGCAGCAGCACAGGATCCCTGTGGGTTTACGCACCCAGAGGCCTGGGTTCAAATCCTACCTCTACCACACACTCTGATCTCAGGCCTGCAATTTTCCCTCTCTGCATTTCAGTTTCCTCATCTAGAAAATAGGATGGTGAGAGCGCTGCTACCTCATGGGGCTTCTGTGAGGATTAAAATTACTTGTGATTTGTTATATGTGTATTTTCTATAGACAGTACGCTTCATAATATAGGTTGTGTGTGATGGAGGAAGAGGCATTGAACACAAAATTCCTTAGCACAGCCTGGGCCCAGTGACTGGCCAGGAAATGTGTTTATTATTATTATTATTATTATTTTATCCTGTAGAGCAGTGGGAAGCCATGAGGTGTCTCAGAGCAAGGGGTCACACTCAGCAAACTCCTGCTTAAAGCATATTAAAAGTAAAGATATGGGAGACAGGACCACCAGCCCATGCAGTGCCTTTTAATATATAAAATTGATTTCAGAGAGGCAGGGAGAGGGAGAAGAGAGATAGAAACATCAATGATGAGAGAGAATCATGGATTGGCTGCCTCCTGCACGCCCCCTACTGGGAGTGAGCCTATAACCCGGGCATGTGCCCTGACCAGGAATCAAACCTGGTTCATATGTCAATACTCAACCCCTGAGACACAAGGCCGGGCATTGTGCCTTTGTATGTGTATCGACAGATGCCCCAGCTGGGCGACAGAGCCCCCCAGCAGGGCACAGGGCTGGCTGGCCGGAGCCAGGTCCTCCCACCAAGGGAACAGCCTGCCCAGCACTTCGGCAGCCCTGGTCGGAGGGAAGAATGGTGGTTGGTAACGAGGGTCTCCCCTCTGACTGTCTCTGCCTCCCTGGCTCAGCCCCCGCCCTCTGCAGAGCGGGCGCTCGGAGCCGGGAAGCCCACGCAGCAGATGGAAGGCTCTCCAGCTGGCGTGTGGGGGGTGGGGAAAAGCGGGGTAGCATTTCCTGTGCCCCAATCCCAGCGCGCTCCTGCTCTGAGCACATTTTTCCACCTCGCTTTTTTCCTTCTAATGTGCTCACACATCTTAAGATCTAGCTTGTTTTTTGTGAATGGAATGTAACTTGAGAGCTGGAGGGGAGAGTCAGGGAGGCTGTGCAGATGGAGAAGGTGCCCCTCGCCATGTGAAAGGCAAGCCGCAGCCACAGCGGCAAGACGGACAGGGCCAGGTGGCGAGGGCCGCGCTGCCAGCAAGCCTGAAACAGGAGAGGCCAGGGCTCCCGACCCCAGACGAGCCTTCTGGACTCGGTGCTGACCCACGCGGTGCAGGACCACCCACGGAGAACCCGACCTGTGCCCGTGATGGGACATCTGGGGGCTGTGGCCACATCTGGGAGGCATCTGGTGATTTCCAGGGGCCCATCCTGCCGTCTTGGCACTAAGCTGCACTCATTCACTCATTGGTTCAAAAAACACGCATGTGTGCTCACCGTGTGCCGGGGATTGCGCTAGGCGCTGGGCTGTGCTGTGGACGAGACGGTTGAGCCCCCTGCCCTTGTGGACTAGTGGGACAAGCAACCAGCACGTGGCTCTGAAGATGCACATAGACAAGAGGTTTCTCTGCAGGCGTTAATCCGCACAGCAAGCCCAGAAGGCTATTGCTCCTGCCCACTTCACAGATAAGAACACTGATGCCCAGAGAGATTACACAACCGGCCAAGTTCTGTTGACCCCGGGCCCCAGGGTCTGACCAGGGTGCTTCTGAAAGCTGAAGCCAGTGACAGGCAGGCCACAGGCCCGGTGGGTGTGGGGAGGCCTGGGGTAGGAACTCCTGGCCCCAGACAGTGGTCAGACAGGGCCTGCCTGGGGAGGAACAGGGCATCCTTCCCACGGCTGCTGTAAAAGGAGAGCGCATGTAGGGAATCACTGAACGTTCCCAGGCTCCTGCCTTCCTAAGCGGAGGATAGCTCTCACCAAAGGGTGAGTATGAGGATGAGGCGAAGGTAATTGTAGGTCAAGGACTCGGCAGAGTTTCTGGCATCCAGTAAATGCTCAATAGATGCTGCTTGCACAGTGAGCAACCTGCCCAGCTGTACCTGGCAGTGCCCTCTGTGTTCCCTTTCATGACAAGGCTGTCCATTTAAAGCGAGAGGGTCCAGCCACGGCTGGGGGTTTTGTTTGTTTGTGTGTATTTCTTTAAATATATTTTTATTGATTTCAGAGAGGAAGGGAGAGGAGGAGAGAGAAAAACATCAATGATGAAAGAGAATCATTGATCAGCTGCCTCCATCATGCCCCCCACTGGGGATCGAGCCTGCAACCTAGCCATGTGCCCTGACCGGGAATCGAACCCTGACTTCCTGGTTCAGAGGTCAATGTTCAACCACGGAGCCACACCAGCTGGGCAAGGACTGGTCTTGAAGGGCAGAAGGCTTTGGATGAGCTTCAGAGCAGCAGAGAGGTGGCCATCTCAGACCTGCCTGCTGATGCGAACACGCCTGTCGTTACAGAGCGTTTTCCATGCTCCAAGCGTCCGGCGCCGCCCGGGCAGCCCAGGCCACGGGGATCGCCCCAGCAAGAGCTGGAAGAAGGGGCCGCGGTCATCGGCTTTGAGAGGCTAGAAGGTGGAAGAGGGATGAGTACTGGGTGTGCTTTTCAGGACTCTCAGTGACGAGATCCCCCAAGGTTGGAAAGCCCCCATCTCCCAGACCTTCTCTGCTTTTTAAAAATACTGAAATATAACTCATTCACTCTAAGATTCACTACAAATTCTAAAGTGCACAGTTTGGCAGTTTTAGTATATTCACAAGGGTGTGCAACCATCGCCCATATGTAATTCCAGGACATGGTCATCACCCCCAAAAGAAACCCCTGTCCTTTAGGTGTCACCCCATCCTCCCCCCGCTAGGTCCTGGCCCCACCAACCTACGTTCTGTCCCTAGGAATTTTCCTATTCTTGACATTTCACACAGAATCACGATGGCGGTTTCCTTGTGACTCGCATGTTGATGTGCTCCAGGCTCGCCCATGTCACACGCGTATCAGCGCTCCATTCCTTTTCACCGCTGAATAACATCCCATCGTAGGGCTAGACCACAGCTGGCTGCTCCACTCATCTGCTCACGGGTTTGGGGGATGTTTTCACCTTTTGGCTGCTGTGTGAACATTTATGTACAAGATTTTGTGTGCATGTATCTTTTGTTTGTTTGTTAATCCTCACCTGAGGACACCATTGATTTTTTAAAAAATATAATTTTTTTCATTGATTTCAGAGAGGAAGTGAGAGAGAGTCATTGATCGGATGCCCCTTGCACACCCCCTACCGGGCATCAAGCCTGCAACCCGGGCATGTGCCCTTGAATGGAATCAAACCTGGGACCCTTCAGTCCCCAGGCCAATGCTCTTTCCACTGAGCCAAACTGGGCGGTTTTTTTTTTTTTTTGAGAGAGAGAGAGTGGGAGGGGGAGAGACAGAGAGAGAGAGACATCAATGTGAGAGAGACACATGTGGGTATGTGCCCTGATCAGGAATCAAACCAGCAACATTTTGGTGCCCAGGACGAGGCTCAACCAACTGAGCCACTCCAGCCAGGCTACATATATTCTTTCACCCAACAATTCCGCTCCTTGGTCTCTGCCCAAGAGAAATGCATGTACAAGCATGTCAAACAACTACAGGAAAGTTTATATCAGCAGAAAGTGTAATAGTCTAAACTAAGAAGCCATACAAATGCCCATCAACAGTAGAAGGTAAATGGTGATGTATTCATACCACGGGATAATAAAGACCAACGAGGAAGAATGAACTGCTACATGCAACACGGATGAATCTCCTGAGCAGAAAGCTGAGTGAAAGCAGCCTGGCACACAAGAGCATGTGTCACGTGATTCCATCTCTCTATATAAAAGGCTAACATCCAAATTTTCCACTCGGGAGTTTGACCAGGAGTTCGATTGCTTGCTATGATGTGTGCTGACCACCAGGGGGTGGCGTGGAACATGGGGGGGGGGGGGGAGGATGCGGGAGAGGGTGCTGGGGATCGAGCCTGCAACTGAAGTACGTGCCCTTCACCGGAATCATACCTGTGATGCCTCAGTCCATAGGCCGATGCTCTAACCACTGAGCAACCAGCCAGGGCTGGATGTGTCTTTTCATTTCCCATGGAAAGAGCCTGGAGTGGAATGACTGGGTCATGTAACTCTATGTTCAACCTCCAGGCGGTTTCCACAGCACCAGCTTCCATCCCCACCAGCAGTGCATGGGGGCTGATTCCTCTCCCCAACGCTTGTCATTGCCCACCTTTCTGATTCTAGCCGTCCCGGTGTGGGTGACGGCTCCTTTCTGCTCTTACTCCTTCTTCCACCAGATCTTCTGAACACAGTCCTTCCCACCCACGAAACTGCTCTTATTGGGGGCTCCCTCCAGACCGAGACTCCAGGAAGTCAGGGCACCCACCTGTCTCATCTACTGTGGTCCCCGGGGCCCCAGCCCAGCACATTTGCTCAATAAAAATTGAGTTGAATGAATGAATGAATGAATGAATGAATGGATTTGTGACAATCCTAAAGCTTCCGCCTGTGAACACGTACCTGGAGATTGCATACTGCTCAGAGTTCTAAAGGTTTTTTAAAAATCATTTAGCCGTCCAAGGAACCATACCCAAATTGGCGTTCTGTGGAAATTTCCAAGTTCTCATTAAGTTCTCCTCCGACAACTTGTCGTCGCCTCGGGCCTGGGAGGGACTTGTTCTCGGGGCGGGGGCCGGGGTGACTCTGCCAGCCCCAGGGCTGCCGTTTCCCTCCTGGACGGCGCCCTGGCCCGGCTGGGCCCAGCCCCCGCGTCTTGGCCTCCAAGGTGGTCATCTCGGCCAAAAGTGGCGACTGTCAATTGGGCGGGCGGATGCTGCCCTCGGAGGGAGGAAACGCAAGAGCTCAGCACTTATTGTTTGAAGAAAAGCGCCCTGCACACCGAGGACGAGCTGTGAGGTGTCCTGTGGAACCAGGAGCCCGCGGGAGGTCACCTTTTGTTCCCTCGGAGAGAGGCAGCTTGGCCGCTGGCCGGCTTCAGCGGAACCCTGAAGTCAGCAGTTGCTCTTGGGCTCCGTCCCACTTTCCTCGCTCCGGCTCCCCATCCTCCCCTCTCTGCCAGAGAGCTCCTGACCAAGCCCAGCCAGGCCCGGCTCCAGGACCAAGAACCAAATCAGCCATGGTGCGGGGAGCACTTACTGTGCCCAGACCCTGCCCGAGCGCTGCGTCCCCTCACTAGGCAGGAGGCGTCTTCCCGGGCCCATTCCACAGGGGCGGCTGGGGCAGGTCAGGACTGTCCACGCAGGACGCATGGCTGGGAGGAGGGGGAGCTGGGATTCCAACCAGGCCGTTTGGCTAGGGCCCTCCCCAAGGTGGGCTGGGCTCCGCGAGGAACTGGTCCATGTTTTCAGGAATTCAAAACAGAGGAGCCAAGTAAGGACCCCGAGTGGTTAGCATATGTCAGTGTGAGGGGACTGCTGGCCTCTCTTCTGTGGTCTTCTCTCTCTCTCTCTCTCTCTCTCTCTCTCCCTCCCTCCCTCCCACTCCGTTACAAAATTCTTTCTCTGAATATAGTACATGCTTGATAGAAAAATCTCATTCTTGGAAGCTTTTTGTTTGTTAATTGTCACCAGAGGCTATTTTCCCACTCATTTTTAGAGAGAGTGGAAGGGGGCGGGAGAGGGGGGGGGGAGAGAGAGAGAGAGAGAGAGAGAGAGACATCGATGTGAGAGAGACACATTGATTGGTTACCTCCCATATGCATGCGCCCCAACCAGGGCCAGGGATCGAGCTTGCAACCAAGGTGCGTGCCCTTGACTGGAATTGAACCCGGGCCCCTTCAGTCTGAGGGCCAATGCTCTATCCACTGAGCCAAACCAGCTAGGGCTCACTTTGGGAGACTTTTAAGGAAATTTCCAACTTGGCCAAGTAAAATATTGTCAAACTTGTGTTGGTTTCCCCCAGCTTATTATTTAAAGTATTTCTGACCGGTGGAACCGGACGCGGTGTGAGAGAGACACGGGTTTTCACACTCAGCTCTGACGGTCTCCAGCGCAGAACACAAACCGCCTCGCACCTGCTTCCTCGTTCAGAGGACGGATACATGTGCCCGTGCTCAGGGGACTGTGTGTGTCCCTGGCTGCCCTGCGCACATTTTCCTCAACCCTCCACTGCCCGGGAGGGCTCACCTGTCTCCGGTGATGGGACAGGTTAGATGGTAAGAAACTTGAGCTTGGGCTTGGTGCTGCGTCTTCTCCCTCAGTTTTGGGAACCAACATAGGGTTGCCAACTCTGTGTTTTGCCAAGTAAGGACATTTTAAAATGCCACTTACAACCGCTGTCATTTTACATCAAACAAGAGACACATCACCACCGAAACCAAAGGAAGGCAGCAGCCTTGGAAGTTTTAAAAAATGGAATCAGGCCTGCTCAGTGCGGCCCAGGGGACAGAGTGTCAGTCTCCCACCAAAGGCGGGGCTCGGTTCCTGGGCAAGGACATGTACCTGGGCTGCAGGTTTGATCTGTCTGATGAGGGAGGCAACCGATCGATGTGTCTCTCTAACATCTATGTCCCTCTCTCTCTCTCTCTCTCTCTCTCTCTCTCTCTCCCACACACACACACACACTCCTCACACTCTCTCTAAAAATCAATAGAAAAAGTATACAAATACGCTCAGCTGGCGTGGCTCAGTGATTGAGCATCAACCTATGAACCAGAAGGTCATGGTCCCATTGTCTGTCAGGGCACATACCTGGGTCCCCAGTGTGGGGCAGGCAGGCGGCAGCCCATCAATGATTCTCTCTCATTATTGATGTTTCTATCTCTCTCTCCCTCTCCTATCCTCTCTGAAATCAATAAAAATCTATTTTTTAAAAAGTCCTCAGCTGAGGATTAATCAAAAATCTAAAAAAACAAACAGAAAAATGGGACCAGCCCCATTTCATGAGCACATTTTTGCATTTCCCATATTCCTCCATGTGTGCTCACTTTGGACTGTGGAAACGCCAACCAGGCCATGTTTGCATGTGAATTCGGGTGCTGGCTGGGCCCCGGGGGTGGCTGTTGTGCAGACCTGGCAGGAGAGAGCCTGGGCCACTCCGGGCTGGTTTTCCACGGCCCGGAGATGTCCTGGGGAAGCCATCCTGCTGAGAAGTGGGCCCCAAACCGACGGGACGAGTTCTCGTGGACAACTCTCTCCCCTCCAAAGGTGCCTGAGCTCCCGGTTGGGGGAAATGGAACTTCGCCCGCTGGCTTGGTTCCTTGCGTCTCCCTGTGACCTGCACTACGATGTCTGCTCAGCAAACGCAGGGCTATTTGTTCCCAGACTTGGTCCCAGTGCCTAGGAGACTTCATCAGCATTTGTGCAGTAACTGGCCAAGTCCAAGTACCTGGACTCTCTTGGACTATTAGCAGCTGTTAAAAGCGAGGTTAATCAAACGACAGTTGAATCCAGGTGCTGGGTATGCAAATTCTATTGTCCTGTTTTTCCCATTGTTCTATATACTTGAAATCTTTCTTAATAAAAAGATGGAAAAATAACAATGATACCAATGCAGAGTTTAAAAAACAACATGGAGATCCCTAAGATATGTAGAAATTATGGACTCATGAAAGTGATTTACCCACGAGATTGTAAAGAAATGTACCCAAACGTTACTCAGGGATATCTGTGACATGGATTACGGGTTTTTTACTCTGTACTTTCTACCTCTGTTTCTGGATTTTTCTACAATTAGGGGAATAAAGGTTTTGTAAAAAAAATGAATAAGATAGTGTAGGGCAGTGGTCGGCGAACTCATTAGTCAACAGAGCCAAATATCAACAGTACAACGATTGAAATTTCTTTTGAGAGCCAAAGTTTTTAAACTTAAATTATATAGGTAGGTACATTGTTATTAACCTACCTATATAGTTTAAGTGTTGTTGATATTTGGCGCCTCACCCGCGCTACGTATCCAGCGGTCTGCCTGCGCCGCATCTCCCGTCGCCCGACCGAGCGACACCCCCACTTCTTCTAATGCCACTTCTTCAAAATAGACTCGCCCAGGCCCCAAACCAACGTCTGTGCATGGGCCACAAAGTTTCAATCGCACTATACGTGCGCGCCCGCACGTGGTATTTTGTGGAAGGGTCACACTCAAGGGACCAAAGAGCCACATGTGGCTTGCGAGCCGCGGTTTGCCGACCACTGGTTTAGGGTTTTAGTTCCCCCATTGTCCTTCCCCTTCTCTCTCCTCCTGGAGGGCTGCTGACTGTCCCTAAACTGTGCTCTCCTCACCACAGAGCGAACAGGCTTCCCTGTCCCATGGCGATGTTTGTGCTGCCAGGAATCCAGCCATAGAGAGAAAAGAGGGGAGAGAGGCTCCCACACATGGAACTGGAGCCGGGAGCCCAGGAGCTGGGGTGCCCAGGACAACACCCAGCTGTGAGCTGAGGCCTTTCTGTTCATCAGAAAGCTATTCAGGGGCCAGAGTGCAGGATGTTTTGGGGATGTGGGGTAGATCCCCAGGGTGACAGAGACGGTAGGACACTTGGTCCCACCCTCTCATTATTCAGAAAAGAGCCTGAGATTCAGAGAGGGCTGGTGACCTGCCCCAGGTCACACAGCAAGCAGTGGCCAAGGAGGAACTTGACCCCACAATTCCTGAGCCCTCCCTCCCAGGGCCCCTCACCACACTCCAGTGCCCCCCCCCGGCCCCCGCCACTGCGCTTGGATTTTTCTCTGTTTACTGAACCCCAATAGCAACTACTCCAACCCTTTCCCCACTTCCTGCATTTCCAGGTTTTGAAATCATCCCTGAGTTTTCCAAGGAAAACATTTTGGTTTTTCTTTCTTTTCTTCTGCTCATCGGAAGAAATCCGAGAGCCCTTTCTAATTGTTTGGTCAAGACTGCAGACAGGCAGTGAGGCGTGCCACAGTGTGACCTTACGCCCGAGGAACCTGAGGCCGCCGCTGGCTGGAGGAAGATGGGACACCAGGCCTGTCCCTGGTGCTTGGTCAGCACATGAGCCCTGAGCTGTAGGGAACAGAGGGTGTTTGTCAAGTTCCTCAGATCCCTGACCTTGGGCCCCTCTCAGAAAAGACTGAGGGAGTCTACATTGAACTGCCCTTGGCTGGGGCTTTATTAGCTTTGAGTGCCAGCTGGTTCTATGGGGAATTAGTAGACATGGTCCTGCCAGAAGTGGGGCCCTGCAGCCTCGACTACCTTTCCTAGCCTCCCTTGCAGCTAGGTGTGGATATGTGACTAAGTTCTGGCCAATGGGCTATGAGCACAAAGCGATGTGTACAACTTAAGAAGGAGGCATTGCCCCTGTTTGACCATCCCTTCTTCTTCTTCTTTTTGAGGCATTTCTTTTATTATTATTTTTTATTATTATTATGGATTTCAGAAAGGAAGGGAGAGGGAGAAAGAGATAGAAACAGCAATGATGAGAGAGAATCATTGATCAGCTGCCCCCTGCATGCCCCCTACTGGAGACCGAGCCCGCAACCCGGGCATGTGCCCTTGACCTGAATCAAACCCGGGACCCTTCAGTCCACAGGCCGATGCTCTATCCACTGAGCCAAACCGGCTAGGGCGACCATCCCTTCTTCTTACTGACTACATGTGGATGTGCTGGCTGGAGCTCCAGCGGCCATTTTGAGCCATGAGGCAACTCTAGGAATAGAAGCCAATGGCAGAACAAGAGAGGAGAAACCTGGGCCCTGACCTCATGGCGCCTCGCACAAGCCAGAAGTAGATTTCCATCTTCTGAAAGCCATGATTCTTTTGGGTTTACCTTTACTTATGGCCAGTATCATCCCTAAGTAATTCCTTTTTGCTTGGGGGTATGAAGGTGCAGTCCTTTGCAGAGTGGCTGTAGGGGACCTATTATGTGTGAGAAGTTTGGGAAAGCGCTGAGATGAGGCTGATGGTTATTATGCATAATAATAATAGTGACATTTGCCCTAGTTTGGCTCAGTGGATAGAGCATTGACCCATGGACTGAAGGGTCCTGGGTTCGACTCCTGCTCATGGGTTCCTCAGTTACAGGCTTGATCCCTGGCCTTGGTTGAGTCTCGTGTTTGAGGCAACCAATTGACGTGTCTCTCTCACATCAATGTTTCTTTCTCTCTCTCTAAGTCTCTTCCTTCCCTTCCACTCTCTCTAAACAAACAAACAAACAAAAAAAACAATCAATGGAAAAATTTCCTCGGGTGATGATTAACAGAAAAAAGAATTTTAAAAAATAATACTAATAGTGACATGTATCCTTGTGTCTGTGCAAAACACTTAGCCCAGTGCCTGGCACAGAGTAGAATCCAACAAACGTTAGCGACTATCCTGTCATCACAGCAGGTCCCCTCGCCCCGCTTTCACTCTCTGGGGTTGCAGTTGCCCGTAGTCAACCATGGTCCACACGTATTCGGCGGAAAAGCCCAGAAATAGACAACGCACTGGTTTTCAATTGTGCGCGATTCTGAGCCGTGTGCTGGAATCTCGTGTCATCCTGCCCCGTTCTACCCAGGGATCGAGTCACGCCTCTGCCCAGCCACCCGCCCTGTAAACACCACCCGCCTGGGGCCGCCTGGGTTACCAGACCCCCTGCCGGGGCATCACAGGGCTTGTGTTCAAGTCACACTTATTTCACGTAGTAATGGCCCCAGGGACAGGAGGAGTGGTGCTGGTCCTGCCCTGTTCCCGGCGGGTCTTGGAACATAACCTCCGTGGGCAAGGGCACTGCTGTATGGGTGCTGGAATCGTGTACCCTGGTGCGTGGGATACAGAGAGCTCTCTGGGGTCAGAGGGAAGAGCCCGGGGGAGGGCTCTTGGACACGGCCCTGAAGGTGAACACCAAGAGCAGACTGGGGCAGTGACATCGCAGGCACCGCGGGTACTACCTCCCGTGCTGTCCCGCACGCCGACGCCAGGGAAGCCGTCACCACACCTGTGAGGAACCCCCAAAGCTCCCCCAGAGCCTGGTTTGGACTCCGCACTCTGGCTCCACGGTCCTCTTTCCTGAGGGCCAAGAAGAGGCCCCCCAGGAACACACAGGGGCGCGGTCTGAAGCATTGCTCCTGTGCCCAGGAGCGGGGAGGTGAGAAGCTGGGGGCG
>NW_006289713.1:5634719-5635196 GCF_000327345.1 Myotis davidii
CGGGCGGGGGGTGGGGGGGTGGGTGCCCCAGCCACACAGTCTGCTGTGCCCCCAGGGTTCCTATTACCTCTGTGGCCAGCCCCAGGGAGGGGTAAACGGCCAGGCTTTGAGTTAAAAAGGGGTCTCCTGTGGCTGCGGTTTCAAATAAACCCCAACCTAGTGGCTTAAACAACACACATTTACTACCTCCTATCCTGGGGGTCCCACGCCCCCCAGGAGACGGAGCCTGAGGGGGGCAGGAGGAGACACCTGCCTTCCTAGCTAGACTCCAAGCCCCTGACGGTTCTAATTGAGTTGAAAAGACTGAGTTCGCTTTTCTCTGGGGCTGGCGTTCCCGAGTCCAGGAAGCCAGGAGGCTGGCGCGTGAACTCAGGAACGGCTCGCCCAGGGCTGCTGCAGACCCCACAGTCGGCCTGGCCTGTCTTCCGAGTCTGAGTCCCGCTGGGAGGCCAGGCTGAGAGGACCCAACGGGACTGG
>NW_006289713.1:5635242-5653483 GCF_000327345.1 Myotis davidii
AGAGCAGGGGGGGAGCGGGGAGAGCAGGGAGGGAGGCATTACGTCATCCTGGGAGGGGTGTGAGGCCCTTCCTGGCACCGTCTGGTTTCCTCCCGAGGTGACATTGTGAGGGTGGATGACTGCGCTCCCACTTCACAGATAGGAAACCGAGGCTCAAAGAGGCGTCCTGGTGGCCCCGGGGCCCAGCTAGGAGCAGGGAGCTGGCACTTGGCCCCGTGGGCAGAAAGCACTATAGTAAGGCAGGGCCGGCCTGCCTGCCTGCAGAGGGCTGTGCCCCCAGCAGCCCAGGTCTGGGGTGGAGGAGACGCTCACAAACACCTAGTGGTGGACAGAGGATGGACGAGCCCAGATGCTTGCTGCAGAGGGGCGGTGGGGAGAGGGCTGGCCATGGTGGGGGTGGGGTGCTTACCCTGGGTAGCCAGCGTGCAGGAAAGGTAGTCTTAAAGCAGGGGCAGGACCCAGGGCCCCCCTGAGAGCCCCTCCCCACGTGTTAAACCGGAATCCATGTTCCAGGAAGCACCAAGGAGCCCAAACTGAGTGATGTTCCCCACAGCACCTGACCCGGAGTCCACAGCAGTGTCAGCATCGCGCCAGCTACCGGCAGCAGGTGGCCCCGGGCTGGATCCTGGGCCAGGAGAAAGCCGTTCCCTTATTTACTAAAATGAGATTATTGGGCAGAGTGTGCGATCTGAATGCAGTGTGTAGATTAGATAATAGGACACAGGCATCTGTAACTGCCAATCATCTGACTTGCTGTTTGCTCTGTGTCTGTGTAAGAGGCTGGTCCTGTGCTGAGGAAACACACGGAATATTTGGGTAGAAGGGCATGGGCCTGCAACTTGCTCAGAAAATAAAGTACATGTATGGAAAGAAAGAGAGAACGATAAAACAAGCAATAAAATGTTAACAATGGAGCCCTAGCCAGGTTGGCTCAGTGGATAAAGCCTCGGCCTGGGGACTGAAGGGTCCCGGGTTCGATTCCAGTCAAGGGCATATGCCCAGGTTGCAGGCTCGAACCCCAGTAAGGGGCGTACAGAAGGCAGCCAGTCAATGATTCTCTCTCATCATGGATGTGTCTATCTTTCTCTCCCTCTCCCTTCCTCTCTGAAATCAATAAAAAATATATATTACAAAAACAATTAAAAAAAACCCAATCGGGTAATGTGGGTGAAGGAATTCGTGTATTATTTCTGTGCAAACTGAAATGCTTTCAAGATAAAAAGTTACAAAATAGAAAGAAAGAAAAGTCAATATCCTGGGGGTTGGGGAAGCAAGAGCGAGGCTGGAGAGCAGTTCGGATTCAAGGAGACTAAACAGACTCGGGCGGGAATTGCAGTGTGTCCCGGCCCCGTGACATTAGTGGGGGCACTGGGGAAGCACGTGCGGAGAGGGAGCGGTGCTGGGTGCCAGCGCTGCATCTTGTAATTTTCTGGGTGTGGCGGTCACACAAGGATTTTCAGGACGATGTCCTTGCTCCTCTGCGGTGTACCCTGGGTTTTGGGCTAAGGGTCAAGATGTCTGTAACCCTTGCTGTGGTTCAGCAAAAATACATTTATAGGAAAGAGAGAAAGCCATGCACTCTAAAGTGGGGAGGGGATTACAAGGGGGTCCATGCTATTTTTCTCAAGGACACACACCTCCCACCCCTGCAGCCACAGGCAGTGAAGGGCTCTGGGGTGGGTGAGGCCACCCCAGCTTCTGCATCCCCTCCCCACTTCTTAGCTTTTCTCTCTCTGGCCACAAGATGTCTCCATGGGCCCTACTAGACGGTGGTTTTCATTTGTTAGTTTCTTAACGTTTCTAAGATGTGAATTAAACCATCGCCCCGTCTCTCTGACCTGCTGCTCTCTCTCCCCTGGTGTGTGTGCTCTGATGTGCTTCCCCTGGTGTTTTCTGGGGGCTCGCCCAGCCCACTTTGCTGTCCCCGCATGGGATCCCCATGAGATGGTCTCTGCTGCCCTCTGGTGGCCACTGCCTGGAACTCAGACCCCACCCTCCTGAGGGGCAGAAACCTGAAAGGCTTGCCACTTCCTGTCCTAAACATGTTGGAGTCGCCAGAGAAACAGCCCATCCGCCACAGGAGGATGTTTCCCTGAAGGAACTGGCTCAAGTGATCGTGGGGGCCCGCAGGTGTGAAGCCGGCTGGAGCCAGGCAACAGCCAGCGGGCAGTCTGGAGGCGGAAGTTCTCCCTCCCGGGGAACCTGGGTTTTGCTCCTGTGGTTGTCCAGTGATGGGACGAGGGTCCCCCATTACAGGGTCATCGCCTCTACTTAAAGTCAGCCGGCTGTAGGTGTGTGACCACGTCCACCAGATACCGTCACAGAAAAGTATGCTTTCCTGCTGGTTTCCGATTCCTCCTTTGCTAAGAAAAGGAGTCCACTGTGGCTTCTGAGTGTGTGAGGATGGAATGAACAAACAGCCAGCAGGGCTCTGAGCACAGCTGTCACAGGGCTGGCCTGAAGACGTTAGTTATTATTGTTATTACTAGAGGCCCGGTGCACAAACTTGTGCACTAGGGGTCCATCGGCCTGGCCTGCGCCCTCTCGCAATCTGGGGACCCTCGGGGGATGTCAGACTGCTGGTTTCAGCCTGATCCCCGCAGGCCAGGCCGAGGGACCCCACCTCATGCATATGCATCCTTATGTGCATACAGGCCTCTAGTATGCATATAAGATCTTTGGTTAATCTCTCCCCTTTCCCTCTGAGATTCATCAGTCTGTTCCATGTTTCCATGCCTGTGTGTTGAGTGTCTGCCCCCTGTTGGTCAGTGCGCATCATAGCTACTGGTTGAACAGTAAAACGGTCGCTTGGGCTTTTATATAGATAGATGGTGAGAATTACCTGCATGAGTCAATAATTAAGTTAGAGGAAGAGAGACAGGGAGGTCGAAGGAAGGAGGGAGGCAGGGAGAGAGGGTTACTAATTTCTTATACCTTTCTTTGAGGTAAAATGTAGATACATGGAAACGTACAAATATTACAATTAGTAAAATGTATTTAATTAGTACAATTTTATATGTGCTGTTATATTTTCTCCTTTTTGTGTTTTCTCTCTTTTCTAATAAGGAACAGATAGTTTTTATAATAAGGGGGAAAACAATAGAATGATGATACAATTAAGCTGCTCCTTTGGGCGGATGCCCTGTCCCCTCCATTGTGCCACAGGCCTGGAGACTCCCGGACCTCCTCTGTGCTTTCCCACACGCCGTCCTGAGTAACCAGGACTCCTAGGACCCGCCTGCCTTTCCCAGGCCCCCGGGGAAGGCCTGTGGCCTCCTGGAAGGAAGGGGGCCTCAGCACACAGGACCCACAAACACAGCTGGGCCCAGGGCTGAGTGCACGTCCTGGGGACTCAGGACACTGCCCTGTTCCACAAGAACCTCCACCTGCAAGGGGAGAGGGGGGCCTCTCTGGGACTCCCCTAACCAATGCAAGGCTGGGCAGGCCCTCCGAACCCACTGGGAGAGGCTGGCCGGGGGAGGGGTTGTCAGGCAACCAGCCGAGTCTCCTCCCAGGGCAGCTGTGAGTGGCCCCGTTGCCCAGCAACCAGGTGGCAGCGTCCCCTGAGCCAGGACCGTGCAGCTGCGCCCAGCCCTGCCCTGCTTCTCACGGGCCTGCAGGACCCCTGGGGCCCTGTGCTTATTCCCCAAGACTGGGACAGCTGGGGCCTCTGGTCACAATGAACATTCTTCTCTTCAGGTAGGTGGCTCTGTGCTGGTGCTGGCCCTGGCCGGGAGGTGGGAGGGGGTGGGGGAGGCTGGGTTTTCAGGACCCCATGCACGGGGACAGATGGTGCAGCTGGGATTGCTCGATGGGGATGGACCAGGGAGGTGGGGAGTGATGAGAGTGAGCTTCCTTCTGCACCCCACTCATCTCAAGGTAAAAAGAAAGCGTCCAGAATAGTGCCTCTTTCTGCTTCTCCAGCATTAGTGCCCACAGCTCTGAGGAAGCCAATTCGCTAATCTCCAGGCTTCCTCCAACTTCCCTCGCTCACCTCCACCTGGAAAACCCCTCCTCACGCCTTAAAGCCCGCCAGGCCTCCCCTTTCCGTGGGAATGCCCCTACCCCACTCTCAGCCTGACTTTATCACTGCTCCCTCGCAGCTCGCCGGCCCCTTAGCCCATTGTTTCCAGGCCTGCTTCCTCGGAGGGTCCCAAACCCGAGGGTGTCTCTGAATCACCCGATGTACTTTTTAAAAAATGCAGCTCCCTGAGCCTTCCTCACAGGGATTCTGGTGCACAGATCAGGGCTGGGGGCCTGGGAGCTGCATGCTGAGCGTGTGCCTCAGGTGATTCTGATGGGGCGAGGACGCCACCTGCAGACGCTGATACTGCGGGCAGCTGGGTGACGTGGAGCAAGACGCGCCACCTCTCTGGGCCTCAGTTTACTCGTTTATTAAAGACAGTGATAGTGGTAGTGCCTGGCCTATGAATAATGCACACAAAGTGTTTTGCAAACTGTGAAGTGGTGCACGAATTAGGGTTTGTCAGACGGATGACAAGGGGCCCTCACCGTTTCCAGCTTCAGGGGTGTGATTGGAGGGTTGCACAGGGGACTTCGGTCCACTGCAGAGAGGCAGCGGGGTCCTGGGGACAGGGGCTCAGAGTTGGGGAGCGGCCTGGGTGGGAGGTGAGTGCCCGGGGTGTTTAGGGGAGACTACATTCAGCGGGGCTGGGGGCTAAGGGGGGAGGATGAGCGGACGGAGCGGCTTTTCAGGGCGGGGGAACTGCGCTGTGACACTGTGACGGTGGACATGGGCAGCAGACATTTGTCGAAACCCATAGGACGTACAAAGAGCACGTGAACCATGAGCCCTAATGTAAACTACGGCTTTTAGTTAATAACGTATCACTATTGGCTCATCTTTTGTAACAAACGTCCCCCAGTAATGCACGATGTACTAATGCAGCGGTTCTCAACCTGTGGGTCGCGACCCCTTTGGGGGTCGAAGGACCCTTTCACAGGGGTCGCCTAAGACCGTCGGAAAACACATATATAATTACATATTGTTTTTGTGATTAATCACTATGCTTTAATTATGTTCAATTTGTAACCATGAAATGGGGGGTCACCACAACATGAGGAACTGTATTGAAGGGTCATGGCATTAGGAAGGTTGGGAACCACTGTACTAATGGAAAGTGTGTGTGCACAAGGAGAGGGTACCGGGACCTCACTGTACTTTCCACTGGGAACCTGAAACTGGTCTCCCTGAAAGTCCATCCACTTAAACATAAAGCTTCAGTATGTTTAACATAACGGTTTAGAGAAGGAGAATTTCAACAACTTGGGGGTAAGACAGAAAAGAGGGAATTTCAGGAGGAGCCCGAGGCGGCCAGGGAATAAAGAACAACTCTGCCAGGGGGACAAAAGCCCCCTAAAGGGTTGCAGGGCAGGCGCTTGGAGCCGAATCCGAGTTGGCGCTCCTGCCCGGCCACTGGCCGGCTCTGGGACCCAGCGGGAGTCCCCCATCTACCTCGATGGGCTGACACCTGACCTTGAGCACTGCCCCAGGGACAGACGCCTGCCAGGGCGCTTGCCACTAGGAAGAAGGTGATGGTGGGGGAGCCTGTGTCCTGCCCAGACGCCCCCTCAGGCCCCCACCTCCTCAGGGACAGCCAGGTGAGGGCGATGGAGAGCACAGTGACCAACGCGGAGAAGTACTTCGGCCGGTTCTGCTCGCTGCTGGCCGCCTACACCCGGAAGACGGCCCGGCTGCGGGACAAGGCCGACCAGCTGGTCAAGCAGCTCATCGACTTCGCCAACACGGAGAACCCCGAGATGAGGGCCACCATGAGGAACTTCGCCGAGGAGTTGGCCAAAGTGCAGGACTACCGGCAGGCCCAGGTGAGGCAGGCCCAGGGGGGGCAGGCTCGGGTTGGGGGGAGGGGGGAGAGGGCAAGTTCAGGGGGAACAGGCCCAGGGCGGGTAGGCCCAGGTGAGTGGGCTGCAGAGGCCCTGAGCAATGCTGGGCACAGGGTAAGCACTGAACGTTAGCTTTCATTGTGATTGTCACCATTGCTAATATTGTTTATTAAAGTGTCTAGTGTTAGGCTGGACTCAGGTGTGTGAGGCATCCCCTCGCCCACCCTGCTGTGTTCTAGGGTCAGCTCTGCATCCCAAATGAGACCCTAAGGCAGGTCCCATTCCTGTATCCATCCCTGGTGGGTACCGTCATTATACCCATTTTACAGGCACGGAAATGAGGCTCAGCAAGATGAAATGTATTGCCCAAGCCCTAGAGAAGCAGAGCCCTGAACCCAGGCTGTTGGTCGCAGCCCTAGGGTGAGAGAGGGCGCCCGTGCTCCCCTGCCCCCTGCAGGCCCACCGGCAGCTCTGTGTGTGTGACAACACTATGCATGCGGGCTGGAGGCGCATTGTCTCCTGGCATCTCCCTGGCTCCGTCCACTCTGATTCTCTGCGTGTCTGTGCTCCCCAGGTTGAGAGGCTGGAGACGAAGGTGGTCACCCCCCTGAAATTCTATGGGCCTCAGATAAAGCAGACGCGGGTGAGTGAGGGCGGCGCCCTGCAGGGTGTGCAGTGTCCGGGGCTGGCTAAGCCAGAGCCCCAGGAAACAGCCCTCTTTCTTCATTTAGGCCGAGATCAAGAAATGCAAACATATGCGGAATAATGAGATCAAACAACTGGAAAAGTTGGAGAAACTGAGGCAGAAGTCACCTTCGGATAGGCAAATGATCGTATCCTCCCCTGGCGTCCGGCCTGGGGCCTCGGGACCTCGGGGCCAGGATTACCGTTTGTCATGGGCGCCCTCTGGTGGGGGCTTCTGGTTAGCCTGTCTCCTTAACATCTCTCCCAGTCCCAGGTGAGAGTCACAGGTCTGTCTGGGGAAGGTAGATCGCATGCAGGTAATGAAAGACCTCACACAACGGCGAGGTGAGCTCTTCCCTGGGCAGGTGTGTGCTGGGTTCAGGATAGGAAAGTCAGGGGGCAGGGGGATCCTGGGGGCCAGGAGCCCTGGGGTCTGTCCCACCACTGACACGAAGCAGCCACTCAGCAATCACCCCCTTCTCAGGTCACCTATTTAGCACTCACTTGGGTAGGCACTTCCAGATGAGGAAACCGGGCTAAGCAAGGCGATTTCCCCAAGGTCACAAGGAACGAACGGGGCGAACCTAAACTCAGTTGAGGGCCCTCTAAAACCCAGGCTGCGCCTGTGCGAAGTGGGGTCATACAGAGGTCCATCAAAGGAAGCCAGGAATTAGTTAATTAACTTGAGGATGTTCCACATGCAGGAATTAATTATTCTCCATGTGGAGCACCTGTGGTAACAATGGCTCAGCACGTGCCCACTGCTTAATTCTTACAACAGCCCTGGGAAGTCGGTCTCATCACTGTGCCCTGTCCACAGGCAAGGACACGGAGACTCAGAGAGGTTGAGTGACTTGCAGGAGGTCACGCAGGCAGCCAGTGAACTGGCTAAGCAGCGCCTGCCCCTTTAGCCATGGTCCTACTTGGCCAGCTCCTCGATGACCAAGTTATCGAGGGACCCCTGAGGCGGGAGAGCTGGCCTACCAGCAGGGCGAGAGGAGCCAGACGGAAGCTCCCTGACACCGGCTGTCTCGGCAGGCAGAGACCAGCGTGCAGAAGGCCGCGGTGGACGCCAGCCGCACCACCCACCAGCTGGAGGAGACGGTCGACGCCTTCCAGACGCAGAAGCTGAAGGACCTGCAGGTGAGGCGGGCTGCCTTGCTTGTGCTGCGCGCACGCGTGTGTGTGTGTGTGTGTGTGTGCCTAGAGAGTGTGCGCATGTGTGAGTGTGTGTTAGCTTGTGCCCACTCAGCTCCCGGCACAGTTAATCCCGGCCTAATCCTGGCCTTGGGGCAGGAGGCCGGCTGCTCTGGGCAGCTGTCCCTCACAGCTGGCCTGCTCAGTAGCCAACATTCGGCAGCCCTGCCCCTCAACGCCCAGGCCCAGCTCCCCACCAGGAGAACTTGGCAGAGTGTGTCACCCCCAAACCCCTCTCTTTCCACACAAGGACCCACAGGACTTGACCTGACTTCCTCCTTTTCTCCATGAGGTTCTAAATGCCTTCCTTCTTCTGCCCGGATGCCACCCCAGTGCAGCCCAGGACCGTGGACCCAGAGCCCAGCTCTTACATCAGGGCCTCCGGGCATTGGGGTCTGAAGGACAAGCTGATCACACAGGCCCCTGCATTCACTTGACCCCCCTCTAGTCCATTTTCCAAACTAGCCTCGAGGATCTCACCAAAGGCAGCCCCACTCTGTCACCCCCAGGTTCAACACCCTCCTGGACTCCCCTGGTTCCAAGGAGAAAGGCCTAGATCCTCCCCAAGGCTGCCCCCCAGCCCCGCCCCCAAGCTTAATCATAGACATTCCATTCCAAGTTCAAGTGCACCCGGCCCCCTAGTACCACAGCTTTGCACAGGCTCCGCCCACTGCCAAGGCCTTTGACTCCCAGACCAGTCCAGCCCCATTCTATTTTTTATAATACATTTATATTGATTTCCAAAAGGAAGAGGGAGAGAAACATCACTGGTAAGAGAGAATCATTGATCGCCGGCCTCCTACACTCCCCCTACTGGGGATCGAGCCCACAACCCAGGCATGTGCCCTGACCAGGAATCAAATGTAACCCCCTGGTTGGTGTAACCACTGAACCATGCTGGCCAGGTTCCAGCCTCGTTCTTAATACGCTCTGGTCTGCTCCCTCTGGGGCAGTTAGCCCAGGGACAGATTAGTTATATCTTTAGTTTACTCCTTAATCTAACAAATGTTCAATACACATCTACTATGTGCCAGGTGCCATGCCTGAGGCTGGGGACACCACAGCCAGAAAAGCAAGGCCCTTGTCCTCATGGGGTTGACATCCTGCCCTGCCATAGGCCCCCATGCCGCATGCCATTCATTGTGGTGGAGAACTTGCTGCCCCCTGCCCGCCTCCCACACCACATGTCCACAGGGCAGACCCCTGCCTGGCTTGTGGCCTGCTGGGTCCCAGACGGTACTCAGTAAATGTTTGGGAAATGAGTAAAAATATGAGCCAACAGTGGTAATTAGTGCTCAAGCATGTACATTGCAGGCAGGACTTAAGCCACCAGC
Source organism: Myotis davidii (assembly GCF_000327345.1). Taxonomy (NCBI): domain Eukaryota; kingdom Metazoa; phylum Chordata; class Mammalia; order Chiroptera; family Vespertilionidae; genus Myotis; species Myotis davidii. Next base: position 5,644,323 of record NW_006289713.1, read on the forward strand.
TGGCCATTATTAAGCACCTGATGTTTGCGGCCTGAAAACAGGGCTCTGTAAGGCGCCAGCGAGAGCACAAGATTCTCGGCCTCCCTCCCCGGTCAGGGGCCACCACAAGCTGCAGTTTAAAGTGCACATCCTTTAAACTTCCGGGGTCAAGTTGGTAAGGGACACTTAACCAAGCCACCCCCCGGAAGCCCTCCAATTTTTTTTTAAATCATTCTTTTATTATTATTATTATTGATTTTTTTACAGAGAGGAAGGGAGAGGAATAGAGAGTTAGAAACATCGATGAGAGAGAAACATCGACCAGCTGCCTCTTGCACACCTCCTACTGGGGATGTGCCCGCAACCAAGGTACATGCCCTTGACCGGAATTGAACCTGGGACCCTTCAGTCCGCAGGCCGATTGCTCTATCCACTGAGCCAAACCGGTTAGGGAACCCCTCCAAATTTTAAGAGATAAACATCCAGAACTTAAAATAATGATGACCACTGTGTTGGTTTTAGGTCACATTTCTAATAAAATGATCCGATTTCCTCTCCAGCCCCCCTAAAAGAATGTCAGTAACACTTTCATACAGGGGTTCCCATACCTGAGCATGCGTCCGAAGTCACCTGGGGGGCTCCTGACACCGCAGACCAGCAGCCTGGCGTGAGTTCCACTCCGTGGGGCTGGGTGGGCCAGAGAACTGGCATTTCTGACAAGCTCCCGGATGGGGCTGGTGCTGATGCCAGGAACAGACTGAGAGCTAATTGAATCCTCGTGGGGCTCTGTGAACAGGACTGCCCTGTCCCTACGGTGCAAAAAATAAACTGAGGCTGGAGAGGATGTCATTCCCTAGGCCCCGGGCAGGATGAGGCTGTGACCCGCCTCTTGATTCTCAGCTGCCATCACCAGCCTGCCTGCCAGGGACAGGAGGGGCGGAGGCAGGTAATCCCACCAGCCTTGGGACACGCTCCTCATCATCTCCCAGGCTGCCTTGCGGGCTTCCTCTGGCCTGCCTCTCCCAGGTGTTTCCCATGTTACCTAAAGTGGTGTGTTTCCAAACTTTAGGCTCCTTCCCTGACACCAAGCCTGTGTCCTGCTAGGGTCCTGCACACAGTAGGAGCTTGTGGTAGGCCCCAAGCACAAAGGAGCCTCTGCTGGGGCCTGACACACAGTAGGAGTCTCTGCTCAGGCCTGGCACACAGTAGGAGCTTGTAGTAGGCACTGCACACAGTAGGAGCCTCCACTGGGGCCAAACAGGCAGTAGGAACTCTAAAAGAGCTTACTGAGACAAGCTGAACCATTTGATCAAGAGAAGCCAATATCTAATTGTATTTAATGTGGTAACTCGTCAGGTTGTGCAGTCTCTGGGCTGAGCCATATCTGCCAGCAACACCCCTCCCTCTCCCGGAAGACCCCCTCACAGCCCGTGGGTGGCAAAGGCTGAAGGTTTGTGGCCATCAACCTTAAAAGCCGAGTGACTGAGCCCAGGGTGCAGAGCTGAGGAAAGGACGCCCCTCGGCAAGTCCTCACTGAGAAAGGGGCCTCAGCTTTTCTGGAATAAGCTCTCTGTGCACGGCGGCTTTTGAATGGGAATGCATTGTCTGCTCGAATAAATTAAAAAAGACATTGACCCAGGACCATCCCCATAAAGACGACTGATGCCTCCTCGCCCCCCAGGTTGTCCACATGCGAGGTGACCCAGGGCTCCCCTTTGGACAGTGTTGCTTATGCGATTTGCACTTCCCTCCCCACAGAAAATTTTTTCGGACTTCGTGACCATTGAGATGGTCTTCCACGCCAAAGCGGTGGAGGTGTATTCCAGCGCCTTCCAGACGCTGGAGAACTACGACCTGGAGGGGGATCTGCAGGTGGGTCCCAGGTACCCGGTTCTGGCTGGTGGCCTGGGCTGAATTCGATTTGGGTTCTGTCTTGAAAGAAGCGGTTTTTGTTGGCAACGTTTTGTCAATTTTATCGTTTGAAAGACTCATTCTGATGAACTGTTGTAAACACCTGCCCCTGGGTCTCAGTTTAAAAACAAGCAAATGAATCAACAATGACAACAAGCCTCTCCAGGCCGATGTGCGTGCTGTCTGGGTGTCACCAGGTGCTGGCTGCCCGTCTAAGCTGACGGAAATCGTGCCTCCTCTGTGGCCTATGACAACAGCCACTCCCCGGGGTGTACACAGCAGTCACTTGTCCTGGTCCCTGGTGGTCCTGGGGTTGGTGAGCGCCCCTGGGTGGTCCTCGCTTGGGCCTGTGGTCAGTTTTCAATCAGGCGTAGCGGGGCTGGATCCCTGTCCAAGGCTGGCTCGCTCAGGTCTGGCAGCTGATGGCTGTCATCTGGGTACAGGACAGGCCACGGGAGTTGCAGAGCTCAGCGCAAAATGAAAACGTGGGCCATGCTGCCCAACAGTTACTAAGAGTTTCCCGACGGCGACAGTGGGTTCCTTCTGAGCGCAGGGCCCTGGACAACGGCAGGAGCCGCACGCACACGAAGCCCTCCCTGTCTGGGTCCTGGGTGGGTCCCGGAGCCCAAAGACCTGCCCGTGGCCTCTCTGGGTGGCATGGGCCTCCCCACAGCATGGAGGCTGGTCCAGGAGCCAGTGTCCGTCCCCAGACCGAGCCAGGAGGAAACTCTCACCTTTGGTGACCGAACCTCAGAAGTAACTTAGTGTCACTTCTCCTGCATTCTGTTTAGAAGTGAGTCACTCAGGCCACATTCAGGGGGAGGAGGATTGCATTCCAGCTCCTAGTGGGAGACATGTCAACGAATTTGTAGAGGCTTTAAAACCACCACATGAGGTTAGAAGCAGATCGGACGGGCTCTCCTGCACTCACTCACCCCTGTGATACTCCTGCGGCGGGAGAGTGATCTCCGACATTCCTGTGCGAATCGGGACGTGTACTAGCCTCTGGGACTCAGTCTCCCCATCTGTAAAACGGGGTGAGAACGCCCATTTCAGGGGTTGTTGTAGGTGGCTAGAATACTGAACAGGAGGTTCCCCAGAGAGGTCGGTGCGGGTGGAGGCTCCGGCGGTGTTAGCTGTGCCCCACCATCTTCCCACTCTCACCCCCAATCTTTGTTTCCCAATTGGATCTAACCCACCTGAGTCTCTCCCTGGCAGGATTTCAGAGCCAAGATGCGCGGAGTTTCTGGGCACAAGGATGCCCGGCCCCGCAGGGACGCCGCTCCCTCTACAGCTGCTCCGTGGTCTCGCCCCTGCCAGGTGAGCATGGGAGTGGGGCGGGGGTGCTGTCAAACCTGTGACAAAGCGAAGTCTGAGAACATGGGTTTGAAAGGAGACGCTGAGAAGGAGGCGCTGCCAGCAAGTCTGACCTGGACTTGCCTGGAAAAGGAATCAATAAAGCAGGGAGCCCAGCGGTGCTGCCCCCACGTGTCCCGAGCGCCGCCTAGAGGCACCCTGCAGAAATGCACTTGGGAAGCCAGGGCTCTGGATGGTCCTCTGAGTATTAAGATGGGAAGCCGCCTCCTGCCAATAGGTTGGGGGCGAGGGGGACAGAGTGTGTCTCTTGGCTTTCGGAATCATTCTCCCCAAAGGCAGCGGAGGAAGTACGGCCCCAGCCAGGCCGACTGGGTCCAAACCACTGCTCCCAAGCTATGGGAGTTCCTTAACCTCTCTGTGCCGTAGATTCCTCACCTGCCGAGCGAGGCTGATAAAAATCCCCCCTTTATAGGGCTGTGGTGAGTGTTAGGTGAACAAATCTATGCAAAACACTTAGAAAATGCTCAATATGTGTGGCCGTCGTTGTCACTGATGGTCAATTATTATCATTGATGTTGCTGTGATGATGACGATGGTTATTAATTAGAGCCCCCAGAGCACCGTGCGCAGCCAGAGAAAAGAAGAGGAGGCGAGTGAGGACGACTTCGCTGAAGAGGACCTGGAGGAGGAACTCAGGGGCTGGGCTAGGGACTCCATCAATGGGACCAGAACTTCCAAGTCAGAAAACTAGGGGCCGGCCCTGGATGTTTGGGGGGCCTCTGCTGCGTGTCCCTGGCGAATCACATGTCCTCTGAGCTTGTTTCCTCATCTGCACAACAGGGACGGTATCACTCGCCTCCCAGGTGCCCTGGGGTTCAATGTGCCCAGCATGGTGCCTGGTGCATAGTAGGTGTTCAATAAACAATGGGTGCATCCTGACCTGACTCGTGCTGACTCTCATTTCCCACTCTGACCTGGGAACCCGAGTGTTTAAACTTGTGTGTGTGTGTTAGAGTCCAAATTCCCTCTTTTTGTAAGGACGCCGGCCCCACTGCCCTATCCAGTATAACCCCATCCTCACTAATTACAAGAGTCTATTTCCATTTTTGGAGGCCCTGGGAGTTAGGACGTCAACATGTAAGTTGATTCATCCCATAACACATGAACATGGTGTGCAGGGATGACCTTGGGACTGGGGGACACATCACAGAAGTCCAGGGAAGTGGAGGGGTGATGCAGGTCAAGGAAGGGGTGGGCATATGATTTTCTCTCAGCAAGAGGAGAATGCAACACTTTACTCATGAAATCATTGCAGGACTAACATCCTCACCACAGTGATTGTATTACCCGAAATCCAGCTCCCTGGCACCTCCTCAGGGAAGCCCACCCTGATTCCACCCAGAAGGGCATTCTAAAAATAACTAAAGCATTCTAAATTTTCTATCTAATAGGTAACTTATAAAATAACATATTCATAGATTATGTTATATATTTAGTCACATTTTGACTACATCTTTTATCTTATACTTGATACTATAAGCATATATATGTACACACACACACACACACACACGCACAAACACATATAAATGTACTTTTTAAAAACTTCAGTTGTGCCCCAACTCCACTGATGAATAAGTTGCTTATTCATCTGGTAGTCCTGGAGCCTGGTGGTGCCTGGCACATAGTAGGTGCTCATTAAATAAGTTGACTGCCTAAGGGACCTCTCCCCTTCCCCTCTGGCCCCAACATACCCAGAGAACAACTGTTCTAAGTACAGGGTTGGACAGTTGGCTAAGAGTTTTCCTTGTCACCATCTTCTTGGGGGTCACTTGCGAACTGGCAACAAAACTTCTAACTTCTCTCTTTTGGGGCCCCAGGTAAGAGGTGGGGTGGGCAGGGCCAGAAGCAGCATGACTCCAGGGTCTCCCTGAGCCACTGGATTGGGTGGCCTTCCTCCCTCTGCATCCCTTGCTTTCCCCTCCTCCCACTGAGCAAACTCCCCCCGTTGTTCCCCAAGCAACCTGTGCAGATGTCTGAGTAAGGGGGGCAAGAGAGAGCCACAGCCACTCCTCATGCCATGAAGAAGTGCCTTCAAGAGTAAGGCCCTGGTCCCAGGTATGGGAAGAGGTGAGAGGCCTCTTCAGAGCACCTGAGCATCTGGGGCTGAGGCAGGCCCTCAGCCGACAGGATCAGAACGAATCTGAGGGGAAAGCCATCACTCAGAGTTCTGGAGGTGTGAGTGCAGTTTTAAGCTTTGCTAGTCAGTAAAATGTTGCAACTTGCAAAAAACACCATTTGAAAGCTTGTTTAAATTCCTTTTCTATTTAGTTTGTGAACTTTGAACACTACATTTTAAATTAGTTCCTATAAACTTTAAACAGAAACCTTTGGTTCTTTTTCTTTAATGGGTAGGACCCTTCCCATGGGTATGCCTCCCATCAGGAAAATGAGGGATTGGGATCGGATTGGATGGTGATAAGCACAACTCCGCCATCTGCAAAGGGCATTTGCATATACTGCATTTGGTTCTTACAGGAGCCTTCTAGGATAGGTGATGACTTCCTTCCCATTTTACAGATGAGGAAACTGAGGACTAAACAATGATTTGGCAGAAAGTTATGGGGACGGTGGAACAGGACCTGGGCCCCTGCCCCGCCCCGCTCTGCAGGGTCCCGCTGTCCATCAGAGGGGTCCTTCCCCTTCCCTGGAGTTGCTTCGGAATCTAGCCCTGAGCTACTCCTGCTGGTGGGATCCTCCTAGCCCCAGGTTAAACGTCAGGCGTGATGTCCAAGCTGGGGCATCCGCCATCCAGGCTGTCCCTCCACACATGACTAAGAGGGACTGGGATCCTCAAAACTGGGTGGGAGAGCTGGGCACGTGGAGGTTGGCCCCACCCCACTGATCAGGGAGCATACCCAGCCCCCCTTACAGTGTGGGGGACCATCTGCCCTGGGCCCCTCAAGCCCAGCTGCTGTTTCAGGCTTCGGTACCAAGGACTCCTTCTCCAGGCCCTTCCCTCTCCTCACTTCACCTCCCAGACCTGGTTGGGCCAGAGCATTAGAACGAGGCTACTGACTTCTTATAATTAGAAAAAACAAAAGCCCAAGTATTTCACAAAATGCCCGTCGAGCCAAGTTGGAAAGGATCAATAAAGGCCTCCTGTTTGTATTAGGTAAGAGTTGTCATCAGTTCCCATTACAGCCCCTCAAACCCCCAAATGCAAGAGGTGAGCAGCTAGACTCAGAGGAAAAGCGGGATTAGGATTCCAGCTGGAAGGGGCTTGAGGCATCCTGGAGGCCCTGGCTTGAGGTCCAGTCCAGGTGGGACCACTCCATTCACTAGGACATACCCCAAGTGCCCAAACCCAGAGCTCCAGCCTCCTTATCATCCAGAGGAACCTCCTCTTCTTAGCATTTCTCATGACACACACATCTGGACAAGACCCGAACGCTCACCCTAAATAGTGACAACATCTATGTGACTCCAGAAGAAAAGTTATCTTCTGAAAAGCCTCTGATATCACCGAGAAGATTGCAAATTTCTCAGGGATATGTGAAACCAGCAACTAGACAGACGTTTTCTTCAATGACAATTTATTTCAGTTTCCGCCTTCTCACAATCCGAGGTGCAACGTACAGACATTTTTTTTCCTCCCAGCAAGAAGCAGTGCTTGACTTCAGCACAGTTCTGAGATCCTCAACCGTGAAACTCTCTCAACCTTAAAATACAGTTTGCAGAGCATCACCCGGTGGGACACACAGTGAAACTGCAACACGTAGAAGACCCGCGCCCTGAACGCCACCTTTAGCTCCTAAGGTGATGCCCAAGCACAAGCTTAGGTCTGCGACAAACTGGGTGAAAGAGCAAACGGAGACCGCGCGCGTGTAAGCCCCACCCGAGGCCCAGTGGGAGCCACGTGTATCACAAAGGCGGCCGATGTTCTAACCGCGTCAGGTTCTCAGGGGGTCATGTCTGATGTTTGAAATATTGGCATTTTCTAGTTCAAACGTTTGGCTTGTCTTTAAGTGTCCCTGGGAAGTGACAGCCCCGGGCTCACTCGTGATCTCACCATCTCCAGGACAGGACCCCACCCATCAGGCCTCGTGTGGCACCGCCATGCACATCCCATGTCCCGTTCTCCTTTCACAAGCACATGGCCCAGGGCCAAGGGGAGGACAGGCACAGCCCGCCCCCCCCCTCCCATCCTAGGATTGACCCACAGGGCAGACGGGAGACAGGCACAGCCCCCATCCTAGGACTGACCCACGGGGCAGAGGGGATTCACCAGCAGGAGTCCTCTTTATGGTTAAAGTGCAAACCCCAGTCAGGGGCAGCTCAGAGGAGCTCCAGGCTACAGGGCTCAGGTTTAACTGGCCTTGTCAACACCTGGAGTCTACAGGTCAAGCCAGGATTGGCTCCCCCTGTGGCAGATGCCCCGAGAGAGCTGTGTGTGTGTCAGTGATGGGAGGGGCAGGCCCAGACCATCCCACTTGCTCCTGAAAATGATGAGTTTCCCACAGCAACCAAGAACCAGGTACTGGGAACACTGCCCCACTTGAATCCTGGAGTTCCACTCACCAGCTGGCTGCCTCAGGGACACAGGCTGACACCAGGTTGGTTACCCAGGGAACAAAGGCTGGCCCCCGGGGGCTCCTTCCATCCCTCCTGAGGAGTACAAGACGCACAGGCCCAGGAAAGGCAAGGGCCACCCTGCCCAAGGGAGGCCCCAAGAGCCTGCCTTGTCTCAGCATTGGCTGTATTCACTGAGTGTGAGCAACCTGGAAATGATTCCTCCATCTGTTCCTGGAGAACCAACACGCTCCTACTCCAGGCCACATGGGTAAGGACGTGCCGGACGCATGGCCCGTGTGGCTGAGGAATCCTGTCCTGCTGGGGCTCAACACCACACACCAGTCCATTAGAGGTACTTCTAGCCATACAGCTTCCCTTCACCGGGAAAACATCTCTGAGAATCATGGAAAGGAATAAATGGTTTACAGAAAAGCAAGGTGAGACGGCCAAGCTGTGAGAGCAATGGTTCCGGAGAACCAAAGGCGGGGAAGGAGGGAGGAGGCGAGAATAGGCCTTGGAGCAGTTTCATCTACGGTTGAAGAAGGTGAGAGATTAGCCCTAGACCAGCGGTAGCCAATCGGTGGCCCATGAGGTCCGAAAGGTTGGCGACCGTTGGCTTAATGAAACCTTTGGACCTGCTGGGCGTGGTGGGCAGGACTTGCTGCACCCATCTCCTGAGTTTGGGGCTGGGCCTCCAACCCTCCTGCCCTTTCCCTGATTTCCAAGCCCCCCCATTTCTGGGCTAAGGACTCAGTCCCCTGCTGCATAGCTGTCTTAAGTTTTGGGTAATTTGGCAATAAAGCTGGCCTAACCATGGGTCTACCTGGCTACTCCCTAATGAAAAAGCCAAAGGTTAGGGCCCGGTAATGCCCAGGAGGCCCAGGCTTGCAGCTTGTGGCCCCAACCTCAGGTCACGAACGCCCAGGCCAGACAAAGCCCATGGCCGACACCTCTGTGGACTGAACGCTGTGCTTCTCACATCAGGAGGCTGGTGGTACATTAACCACATAAAACAGTCCGTGAAAGAGCGAACCTCCAGCTGCTGCCCTGTAGCCACATGAATCTGTGGTCTCCCTGGGCATGGAGAGGCGAGAGCAGGACCCACAGGTGGTGCCTCTGACTCCCACCCTGGCCTCTGTCCGACATCCCTGGGGCCCACGGGGTTAACCCAAACACCCAGGCCCTCATTTGGGTGCAGAACTAGGAAGTGACGCCTTTCCCCGCCCTTTTGTAATGTCAGAGCCCCTCGGCCCACTTGTCTTTCCTTTGGCAATAGGTCAGTCTACTCAACTCACTGTACAAAGTACTTCAGTATCAGAATGTGGCTCTCCTCCCTTTGGTTACACACACACACACACACACCACACACACACCACACA
>NW_006289713.1:5658822-5683176 GCF_000327345.1 Myotis davidii
GTTGCAGTCTGAATACTAACGTGGCCCCTCTTAAACACCCACCAGTAATTATAACAAAGCTTAAAAACATACAAGGCTGCATTTCAACCTCCCAGTTTTCCGAGGAGGGAACACTGACTCAGCCCTGAGGGCAGCCAGCAGGAGAGCTGGGCTGCACTGCGAATGGCAGGCCTGCGGAGCCCTGGCCTGGGAAACTGCTCCCACTGGGGCCGGAAGCTCTCTCCTTGGACTCCATCTGAAGCTTCCTGCTCCGAGGCGAAGGCTCCCGAGTTTACAGGAAGGGCTCAGAGCTCTGCGACCAAAGCGTCCCGTGTGTGCACTGGGTGAGCCAGCTCCTCGGCTGGGCCTCTGAGAGCGCGTCCTGTGTCTGCTCCTCCCGGGGCCCCTCTCCTCTGCTCTGCCAGCCCCTGGAGAGCAGGGATGATGTCACAGGGAGGAGAGGAAACACCAGTGAGCACGCTGCCAGACTCCTTCTCAGGAGCCGCTCCTGCAGGAGGCAGTCCGAGGTGAAATGCTCGGCCAAAGGCAGCTGCCAACGCAGCCTCCCATCCCCTCGTCGGGCCACGCCAAGGCGGGCCCCCAGTCTTGGCCAGTGCTCCCTTGTGGGGCTGAACGTGACAGGCGGCACCTCTGGGGCCAGACTTACCCCCTGCGAGGAGAGGGATCTATGAGAGCAGGAGTGAGAGGGGAACACAAAGCAACCCTTCCTTCCACCTTCAGCTGCCATCTCCCGGGGCCTATTGAGCAAAAACATCTCCAGATCATCTGGGAAATAAAGTGTGTGGAAAAGCCCACAGAGGCCAAAGCTGCATTTCCTTCCGAAGGCCGTGTGCTCCCGCCCCACCCGGTAGCTGCCTGGGAAAGTCTCCGAATGCACCCCCTTCCTCCAGAAATCAGCGCAAACCAAAGCTTCCACACAAACACCTCAGAGCACAGGGATGAGTCCTCGGGGTATCTTGAAGCCTTAATGCATCTCAGCTAACTGCTAAGGAACAGCTGCTAAAGCCAAGCCGGCAAGCTGAGGGGGCCTCCCGCAGCCCTGCAGGGCTCGGACCAACCATGGGAGGCCCTGGTCTTACAGAGGGTGGGGAGGGGGCACGGCAGCACATCCAGGGCTCAGGGTTGAATGGTTGAGGGGGATGCGTTACCTGAGGGAGGCCTTGGAGGAGGGGGGGCCCACACACCCATCCATATTGTCATTCCTCCGAAATGCACTCGTAGAGACACACGCCATCACTGGGGCCCAGCAGTGGGGCTGGGGGCGGGACACGCCAGCCTGCATGACCTTCCAACACACAGCAGGCAAACCAGCAGCACAGCTGTGCTTGCTTAGTGACATCGCCAGAGAAGCTGACGCCACACACACACACACACACACACACACACACAGACATGCAAGCTCTTTCAGCTGACGACATTTACGCCACACTCAGACCACACGGTCCACGGGGCCTCTCATGATTATCCAGACGTGCATTCAATGGCTCCACCAACACAGGCTCTTCTCTGGAACCTTCCAGGGAGGCATTCCATCAGGAGCCCATTCGAGCACTGGCTGGATACGTGACTACCAGGCATGATCCGCGGTGCTCGAGAGCAGACTATAACGTGCTGTGGTTTGGAGCCGGAAGGAGGTAGTAGGGAAAACAGGACGAGGACAGAGAGCCCCAGGAGCCCATCTGAAGGTCAGTGCCATGAGTAATGGGCGGGCGGCACAGGGAATGAGGCTGAGAATTCCCACCGGAGCCAGCATGCCGGACGCTTGCAGGCCGGGCTTTAGCGCGCTTGGCTGGTGTGCTGTGCCTGGTACACACTCAGGGAGGAGTCCCGCTTCCCAGGCACCGGGTGTGGGAGGGGTCCTCTGCAGGGTCTGCAGGAAAGAGCTCAATGGGGCCTGGGCTGCAGCAGGGAAAGGCGCCTCCCCGAGGCTGCCAGGGGTGGAGGGCCCAACACCCTGAAGCTCTCCGCTAGCGGGCCTCACACAACCGCCACCAGGAGCCGCCTGTGCCCGGCTGTGAAACGCCTTTTCCCTTTTTTGAAATAAAGAGCAGCACTTTTAGAAAGGGCAGTTGTCTTGCAGCTACTGAAGAAATCTCTTTCCTGTGCTGTTTCCTGGGACAGACGGCCGAGGCCACTCCCAGCGAGCAAGAGGAGGAAGCTGCCAGCTGACCAGGAACAGTTCCGACGGCGATGCAGACTGCTCGCTGGGGTGACAGCTGCGGGGACCTCTCCAGGTGCTCCACACGGGCTGTGGCCGGGCCCTGTGCGCCGGCCTCTCTCCCTCCCTAAATCAGAACCTCCTGGAGGTTCCTGTGACGCGGCGGGAGGAGCGGGAAAAGCCAGCACCAGCGTGGACCTACACTGAGAGGCCCTGCCCGCCACCCGCTGCCACTCGGCAGGAGCCGACGAGGATTCTGCCCTGGCCAGGCCTGAAGCAGAGCCCCGGACCGACTCCCAGCTGCCGTGTCAGTCGTGGCTGGCTCGGGGCTGCCCTCTGTACATTCCCACGCCCCGCCCTCCCCTGCAGGGGCTGTGGGCAGACACTGCCCTGTGCCCACCCTGGTCCTGGCCTCCTGCCTCTTCCTTCAATTCCACGTCGCAGGCCTGGCACTGGGGAGGGTGGACGTCACCTCATTCTAGTCACACAATCCAGGGACACTTTGGCACGTGAACGGGGGAGTAGACATAGGCAGAGGGGGTGGGAAGGCGGGCAGCTGGGGTCTTCTAACCGCTAGTTCTGGGGCAGCGTGGGGTGGCGCTGGGTGCTGCCGATGTCATGCAGGGTCATCAGGTGGGTGACAGCCAGTTGCTGGCCCAGGAGAGCGGTGCCCCCGGTCCTGAGGAGTGCCCTGGGCGGCCGTGGCCTACTCGGCGGCCATCTGCTCGATGTGGTCGCTCAGCAGCTTGTATTGCTCTGGAAGAGAGAACAATGATATTTGGTGGGAGAAATGGTGGCATGGGTAGTCGGGTCCTGCTCTTCTCGCCGAGGCAATGACAAGTCAGGACCGCCTCAGGGACGGTGAGTCCAGGCAGCTGGAGGTGACACAGCCCTCGCCGCCAGCTCGCTGCGGGCCAGGCGCGGACGTGCACCTGGAAATGGGCTCCTTGGCACCAGGAGCCTCTTATGGGAATGATAATACAGAGCGTGGTCCCTCCGGCCCTCCCAGAAGTCTGTGGGAGGCGCAGTGCGGGCAGACTAACTGTCACGGGAGCCACACGGTGGGAGAGGAATGGCGTTCTTGCCCTTTGCTGGTGTGGCGGGCTGGTGACAACATCAGAGATAATCTAGGGATGCCTCTAACACTCTCCCCTCCTGAGGCCACTCTTTTGTAACGCCTTCAGTTTGGTGCAGGATGAAGGTTTTTTTAATTCATGCAGTCATTGGTTGGTGTTTGTATGTGCCCTGATGCGGGATCGAACCCACAACCTTGGCATTTCAGGATGTTGCTCTAACTAACTGAGCTACCTGACCAGAACAGAATGAAGTGTTGTTGTTGTTTTTAAACACACACACACACACACACACACACACACACACACACACACACACATATGCATGAGCGTGAATACACTTACAGGTTTGTAGCAATCACCGCTCACTCACTCAGTGCCTCGATGATGCAGTAGATGTTCTCAGCCAGAGCAGCGGGGTAACTTCTTCCTCCATTTCCCCCTCCAACCCCTTCACAGGGGTCTACTTGTAGACAAGAGCAATGCCTGGGGAAACAACAGAGATTGGCAGTGAAGTGGAAGGCCTGGAGGCCTGGAAGAAATGCTGTTTGTAGCAGGTGGGGTGATGCATGAAGGTGGACACAGTCCTATGTCAGGGGAGCTGACATCAGCAATGGATCCCCTTCTGTTACAGAAACAGAAACTCTAGATAAACCTCAAAACCCCCTCCACCTGCCCCACCCTGTCCGCTCACTGCGGGGGTTTAAGAAACAAAGGGAGGCCGTGTGGTGGCCATTTAGAAGGAGGGGCAACTGGTGGTGAATTTGGCCATTTTCAAGTTCAGAGTCTGAGCGCCCAGGTCCATCTTTTCCCTTGTCCCTGACCTTAAACACTGCACTGGCAGCTCCCCCACGCCTGGCAACCCTGCTGGGCTGCAATGGCTCCCCAACAGCGCGAGCAGTGTCCTGTGCATTGAAGTTGACAGAGACAGAGGAGGGTGACCCAGCGGACAGTTAGCACCGCTTCTCATTGGAACAGGGGCGATGCTTCCAGCAGGTGGGGAGACCGGCCTGCAGAGCGCTGGTCCCTGGAACTGCAGCCCCACCTCTGGCCGCGACTCACCTTCATCCAGGTTGCCGATCACAGCCTGCTTCTTCAGAAAGTCATTGCACAGCTTCTTGTTCAGCCCGAAGGCCAGCATGTTGTGAGTGAATGTGCTGGAGGGAAAGACACCATGAGCTAGCACCCTCCTGCCCCCGGGGAGAGGAACCGGGACCTGCCCTTCCTTCTGGAGGCCCCGCCTGCCGCCTGCCACCTGCCGCCTGCCTGGGATTGTCAGACAGAAGTAAAAATAAATCGGTCCTTGTCAGCCGGCCAACGGCTCCCTGTGGCAGTGCCGCCACAGGTGTGGAGGTGGGAGGCGGGTGATAGGAACTGGAATCCAGGCCGAATGTAATGAGTCACATGCTGCTGAGCTGTCTGAGCCTTCACGCTGGGCTGACCCTGTCACCGCATGGACACTGTGGGTGGGAGAGTCCCCCGCCCCAGCCAGTGTGGGCGTCAGCGATAGCCCTCTGCCCTGCTTCTCTTTCTGTGGGTGACCCGGTGTCACGAGGGCGGGGCTCCGGCCGTGCTCTTACCCCAGCTGCCCGAAGGTGATGTTCTCGTTGAACCGCAGGCTGTCGTCGCGCTCCTCCTGCGTCATGTGGCACCACTTCTCCCTGCAAGCACAGGGGGCAGGAGAGGGCGCTCAGAGCGCCACTGTGCCCAGCCCCTCCCCGCCCTGCTCTGACCTACGGTGTCAGCGGTACCCATGCAGGGCCCCCCCACACAGGAAGCCCACTGCGCTCCCACACTGCCTGAGGGCCCCCCACTTACTAATGTCACCCTTCCTAAGATGAGGAGGGCCCAGAGCTCAGACATTTCCTACCGACGGGAGGGGACGTGTGCGTGGTGGTTGCCTAGGACCTTCTCCAGGAGCTAAGAATGCCGCCCCCTGCCCTGCTCTTTGGTCTGAGGATGGGAGGTCACGGCCCATTTTACGGACAGAGACATGCAGAGGAAAGGACCCTGTGGCGTCCCGTGGGGCGTGGACGTCCAGACCCTGCGAAGAGGCTCTCTGGCCTCTCTGGCTTTGGTGGCTCTGGCCTGCGGGGAGGGGATGGCCTGCTGTGGGTGGCTGTGCCCGAGGCCCAGGGAGCAGGGGGGCTGGAAGGCCCTGCCACCCTTACTGTTGAATCAGGCAGCCTGGGTGCTGCGGTCACTGTCTCCTGTGGCTTCCTCACAGCCGGCGCTGCCTGTCCACACCCTCCTGGGTGCGTGGACCAGACTCAGGTCCTCCCCGCAGGCCCCAGTGAACCGTGAACCGTGCCCACCATGAAGACGGCATAAAGCCTCTAACACGAAGCAAGAAAAGGATGCAGGGAGGGGAGGGTGTTCTTCTGAGCAAATCATGCTATCCCTGCCTGAAAGCTGTCCCCATTGTCTCCCCATGCCCTGTCCCCAGTGGACGGGTGACCACCCCACCCCCACGCTACTCTGCCCCCCCTGTCCCCTGCATCTGAGAAGTGTGCTACTTGCAGGAGGTGCAGATGGTGAGAAGCTCAGTTTAGCCCATTTCCCCCTAAAAATTAAACTCTGGATGATGAGTCTGACTAAAACAAGATTAGGAGAAAGATCAGAGGAAAGGGAGAGAGGAGGCAGTATGAGGGACGAGGGGTTGGGATTATGGAGAAGCCAGAGGAAGAGAAACACCATGAACATTAACACTTCACCCACCCCTCCCAGCCTGGGACTCCGCAGGGGCCGCTGCCGCTCCGCGGGAGGCCCCGGCCCTGGGCATGAAGGAGGCGAGGACACATGCAGCGCCCGTCTCCTCTGCCTCCGACACGACACCCAGGCAGACAGCCAGAACCTGCTCCCAGGTGCTGCACTAACCCCGCCCTCTCTCCCCAGTGGTCTCCTTAGAGCTGTCTAGGCACCCAGATCCCATCCTGCCCCCAGGCCCGCTGGGGATAGGTGTGCAGACTGCAGGCTGAACAGGCCCAGTCCTTTGGAGTCCTGGGGCACAGCAGCCTGACGCCACCCCTCTGGGCCCAGGAGCGGAGGGTTTTCTGTTCGCTGTGACTAGGAGTAGAACTGGGCCCTTTAATCTGACCTCTGAAGAAAGAGGTGCAAGGTGATGCCTACAATCAAATCAATTCCTTTAAGCTGTCCAGTACCAGTCAAGTTCTAAAACTCCCGGTGGGCGGAACATGCATCTAGACTGCAGCAGTGGGAACTTGGAGTGACCAACAGCCTGTAGAATGGGGAGCCTTCTTCAGGAGATGTTTCCATCCGAGAACAGAGAGGACACCAATGGCATGTTAGCCGTTTACAACAAGGAGAAATAACATGGAAGCATCAAGTTGCCCTGGAGTCGGAGCTGACCCTCCTGCCCCCAATCTCAAGCAGCACCTGCCCCTCTTCCAGGTACAGCCTAGGGCACGTTTGGGTGTCAGGGGAAGGTCTGAGATGTGTGTGGTCGGACCACACCTGCTCCAGTGAGAAGGCCTGTAAGGCCCGGAGGCTGGCCTGCTCCCGGGCTGGGTGCTGACCGGCCGGAGGCCACAATGCCCCACCCTCTTGCCGGGCTGAGGCTAAGGAGCCTGCTCTAGGAAGCTGGCTCACCACCTCACCCAGAGAGGCTGTGGGAACGCAGGGGCTTCCTCCTAAAGGAGACGGGTGACGCCTAAATGCCCTTTTTAGAGCCACAGGAAGGCTGCATAAAAAACAAGCTTTCTCATAAAACAATAAGCACCAAAATCATATTACTGATTAAAGTTAGCATGTTTGGGGAAATTTTCATGGGGGGGAGAGAAGTCATTGTATCAGAAATGATATTTTGAATAGGCAGGCCTCTATATTACAAAGGATGTCCAACAAATACAAAGTTCAGTTAGAGTCAGACCCCACTGTGCGCTACCAGGAGAGGACCCCACGCTAGGCCTTTCTCCCGGGGACCCCTCATACACACAGGCTCCGTTAGGCTGGGAGAGAGCGCGGCTGTCCCTTTCCTGTGACTCCCCACCCTGTTACGGCGGTGAGGGTCTGCAGACCCCCGCACACCTGAGTGTGTGACTGAGTGTGTCCCCTGCACCTGCCCAGGGCTTCGGAGCAGGACTCCAGTGTGACACAGTGAAGGTGCGGGGGTGGCTGTGAGGTCGGCCTGGAAGGGGCCAGAGGGGCCGGCGAAAAGCTTGATTTGCTTGAAATCGGAGCTGACTTTCTGGACTTCACTGCTCTCTCCTCTCTGAACTCCCACTGGACCTTCTGGGAGGTCTGGGTGCCATGTTTGTTTCCTATTTTGGGGTGCTCTGTCCTTGGAGAGCTCTCAACCATCACCAGCCAGGCCCCCCAGGGACACCCTCACTGCTGGTAGCCAGTGCTGAGTGACACCTGTGTCTGGGCTCCGGCCACCCCCGCCCACCCTGAGGTGGCCCTGAGGGGACCCAGCACTGTAACATGAACAAAGTCACGTGGACACACACCTCTTCTTCTCCTCCTCTCCAGCATCCCCTCTGGAGCGGCAGCAGAAACAGGTCAACAGAGGAACATGTCAAAGTCATGCAAGATATGTGGATGGAAAAAGAGAACAAGCGGAAGAAGGGGGGTTATTCAGGCAGAAGCAGAGAAGGACAGAGAGAGGCAGCGTATTTGAGATAAATCTGCTTCCTAGGGATTTGAGAGCTAAGCAACCTACGAGCACCTAAGCATTTCCTTCCTTTTCGTTCCCTGGCAAGTGTAGAGTTCTCTCTAGAGTCCTTGGGAAGTGTCAGCGTCTGCCCCCGACCCCCGCGTGCTCCCTCTGCCTCCCCAGGAAACGCAGCCACAGCAGACGGCTGGGGGCACAGGCAGGCCACCTCGCTCCTATTAGGGCTTGGTTGCCACCCAAACAGGTTTCACCTGCAATTCCCCCACGTGCTAGTGGGCTGAAGACTTGAACGGCAGGACCTGCCCTCTCTCCTGCCAGGGACCAAGGTTAAGGGGTCTCCCTGGGGTTAGGGGGAAGGGGATTCATTTTGTTAATGAGCGAGGTTCAGAGGCTTCCAAAGTCCCGATCAGGGAGGCCAACAAGGGCGCCCAGGACTGGGCCGGCTGCTGCCCCTGTCCTGCCCAGCGCTGTGCGCAGTGGGTGGCAACCTTAGCTCACTGTGACCAGAGAGAGAACTGAGCACCAGCCCATGGCAACCTTAGCTCACTGTGACCAGAGAGAGAACTGAGTGCCAACACCTCACTGCCACCACGTGCCACGTGCTTGGTGAAACGGTTCACCCAAGGGGTCTTCGGAAGTGGCGAGACCACCCTCAGGGAAGCTGGGAAGGGCTGCAAACCAGAGGAGCAAGTTGAAAGCAGCAACTGCATTTCTCCAGATGTTCAAGCAAAGTCTGGGGGTGGTGGCCAGCCCTGCACCCCAGCCCTGCAGCAGTGGTTCATGCTCAGGACTCGGACTTCTTACAGAGACCAGACGGAGTGAGCCGAGGGGTCCATTTAGGGGGCGTCCGCATTTCTTAGGAGTTCAGGCTGAATCATGCCAGCCCCAGGACAGGGAGAGCTCATGCAAGTACCCGCCCGCCCCTGGAGTTCTGCTCCGGGGCCTCGGGAGCCTGCAGGCCAAGGCCGGGGGCTGAGGGAGAGAGACCCATGACTCAGCCGTTCTTCCGCTCTCCTCTTCAGAAACAGGGAAAGAACGCGCTCCCGGGTCCTCCTCCCCAGAGCCCCAGCCCACACATTGCTCCTACCTGGTCGTGGGGGACCGCTTCCTCCTCTCACAGTGGACAGCATCGAAAAAGGCTGCGTTCCAGAACCTCAGCGTGTGCCTGCGAAACAGAGACACTCGTCACTTCCCAGCGGTGAGGCCGCTCCCGCCCACTTGAGGGATGGGGAAGCCGTTTCCAGCCACATCCGGATGATGGACAAGTCTCAGGGAGGCAGGGCTGAGATGGGAAGACAACTGAGCCTTAATCCTGAATCAGGTGCCTCCCTGGGCTCCCGGCCAAGCATCATGAGTGCCTGGGTGAAGTGCAGGCAGGGAGGAGGCAGAGCTGGGTAACCCTGGACTCCTCAGGTCCAAGCTGAGGCCACTAGGGGCAGGAGGCCTTTCCCGCTTCTCCATCTCCCACTGAGGCTCCCAAGAGAATGTAGGGGATCAAAGAGGCCTGCTTTTCTAGAGCAGGTGCTAGTAACATAAACGGCAACCTGGCAGGGACAGGCTACGTGCAGAGGGCAAACACGTGTATAGGGACACACAGTAAGAAGCATTCCTCTTGAAGAAGATCAGGGGTCAGCCAACCATGGATTTGGTGGGTGGGCCGAATCCGGCTGCTGCCTGTGTCAATCAGTGTTTATAGGAACATAGCCCCCGCCCACTCGCTTACATATTATCTAACAACAAAGTTGAGTGGCTGCCTGCAAAGCCTAAAATATTCATCACCTGGCCCTTCAGGGCTGTTACCCTATTGCAGGTGATGTGACAGCCCCCAAGTCAAGGCCCAGGGCCTGTGACGGGCTGGTCAGCTTCCACTTCTCCCTGATTCCTCTTGAAAGTGGCCCAACTCAGATGGGGCCTCCCCAGGGAAGTTTCTAGACAGCTCCAGCCCTGCCCTCTGGCTGGGCCCTGGCTTTGTTGTGGCCAAGTTCTCCCACAGCTACACTGTGATCTCTGAGGGAGGGCATGCCTGGTACCTGGGGTTCCAGGTGCTGGTGCATTGCCTGCTGGGAGTAAATAAACACGGTGATGGAGAGGCTGCAGAGGGATTAGCAGCACAAGTGCTCATCCACACAGAGCAAGACGGAGGGCAAGATTTTCCCTGACCGCTGGCCTCTCACTTCAACTGCACCTTTATACATATAAAGTGGCTTTATTGGGGTATAACTCACCTACCATAAATTCACTCCTTTAAGCATGCAATACTTAAGTGGTTTTGGTATATTCACAGAGTGGTACAACCATCACCACTATCTATTTCCAAAATATTCTCATCACCCCATACCCATCAGCAGCCACTCCTCATTCCCCAATGCCCTCAACCCCTGGCAACCACTAATCTACTCTGTCTCCAGGATGTGCCTTCCTGACATCTCATATAAATTACATCACACCATCTGGTCTTTCGGTCTGGCTCCTTTCACTTAGCAAAACCTGTTCCTGGGTCCCCCACGCTAAAGCAGGTACCAGTGCCTCGTTCCTGTACATGGCTGGGTGACATCCGTGGGACGGCTATGTCACTCTGTGTATCCATACAGCAAATGTCCATAGAAATGGACAGCCACACTGTTTCCACCATTAGGCTCGTAGGAAGAATGCTATGTGAAGATACATGCACAAGTTTTTGCCTGAATACCCGTTTTCAATTCTTTTGAGTACATTTCTAGGAGTGAAATTGCCGATCATAGGTAACTCTATGTTTAACCTTCTGAGGAACTGCCAGACTATTTTCTAAAGTGCTTGCCCCATTTGACAATCTCGCCAGCAGTATATGAGGGCTCCAATTTCTCCGCATCCTCACCAACCCTGCTATTGTTCATCTGTTTATCTGTGTGAGTGACCTTCATTTCTGGTGTGACCAGGTATGAGGGGGGCCTTACCAGATGGGCTGCTGCTTCAGGTGCGTGTACAGGTAGATCTTCTCCCCCTTTCTCTCCTCCTCCGGGCTGCACACGGTCACTGCGGGAGGCGGAGGAAGACTGAGCATGGCTCCGGTTGCAAACCCCATGGATGCTGCTGAGGCCACTGCTGCTCCCAGCGGCCACAGGCATGAACATGCACACTTTTGCACAACTGAAACTGCACGACAGCTTTGCCACTGCCCGTGAGCAGTAATGAGGTCCTCACACCTGGCCATGGCTCTTTCTGAGGGAGGAATCCCCAGGAGGCTCCTGCACCCCCAGTGATATTTCCCTGAACATCCAGGATAAGGAGCTTAGTTCCTGCTTCCTCTCCCTAGAGGACTGGCTCCCCTGCGGAAGTTCAGCAAGAAGACAGACCGGAGCTGAGAGGGGCTGGGGAGTCACCGACAGCAGCACCTTGTGCTGGAGGGGCAGTGCCCAGGACAGTTAGGCACCTGCTTGTTGGTGCTGCTAGTTAAAGGGGGGCTGGTGGGAGACTCCCGTGGGGCCTGGGTTACGGGACCAGGTAGAGAGGGAACGGGGGGGGGGCACTCACCAGTCTTCTGCGGCTTGTCCTTGGGCTTGCTCTCCTCCTCCCTGGGGGAGAGGGACCATGGCAGTGACAACACGACCCCCACACTCTCTCAAAGAAACTGTTTTACACGGCTGAACCGGGACTCAGTCTCACAACCAGTATGTACATTTCATGTGGTTTTCTCTAAACCAAATTTCAATTAAACCAATGCTACATTTGTCAGTTGCCAGTCTTTTTGAATTTAGGCTTCTTTGTGTCATTTTCTCTGAATTCAAAACTCTGTGGACCAGAAAAGGGAAAAAGCCAAGTTGTCTGACTGTAATCAAGCCACTGGAGGTGACGGCGGGGACCCCAGGTGGCACAGGCTCCTGGCCCAGAGCTCTCTTGCTGACGCGCCTCTTCCCCTGTGGAAGTGTTCACGCGTGAACAGGGTCCTGAGTGTCTGTGGAAGCTGCTGTCCTGGGGACAGAGGCTTCTCCTGAACCTGCCTCTTCCTTTAAGACAAGCTCTCACCAGTCAGAGGGAGGAGGAAGGAGGGTTTGTAATTTCCCTCCTGCCAACTGACAATGTCCAAGTGCTCCTCATCCATCCAGAAAACACAGACCCACAGGGGACCGCCCTGCATGTTGACAAGCAGAGCACATTGGAAACCCTAGAAAACTCTGGGGGCAGGGAGGCAAGCTGGGCTGGCAGCTGCGCTTCTCCAGCAGCTCCCGGACCCTAAGATCGCCAAGGGTGAACAGACTGTCATTAGCAGGCCAGCAACTCCTCTCACCTCGAACTTAGTCACCTCTGCTGTTTGTCACACCCGCGTGCCTGGCCCTCCCCAGTGAGACAGAGACGCTCAGCAGGCGACACTTACTCGTTTTTCCTGACCAGGGGTCCCAGCCCCCCGAAGAAGCCCTTGACGTTCTCCGTGTTCTTCAGCAGCCGCTCGGCGATGTCCTTCTTCTCCGCTAACCAGCTGTTGGCGGACTTCAAGTAGGAGTCGATGCTCCCTGCAGGCTTCTCCTTGGACTCTGAGGGAAGCAGGTGTGGTTTGCCTGGAGACAGAGGAGAAAGAAAGTGGGAATAAGAACCGTATTGTGCAGCAGCAACAACCAAGGGCGGAAGGAACGCCTGTCAGCTGCTAGAGCCGCTCTGGTATGGCGGGGAGGTCTCCTCCCACACGGCCAGACACGGCAGCAAGAAGCAAACGGCTGAGAGGTGCCCCAGGGAAGACGTCACCTGGGCACCTTCTGTCTCGGGCAGTCACTAAGCACTGACTGTACAAGAAGTCAGCCAGGTGCCACAGGGGCCAAAGAAGAAACAGGCAAGGATCCAGCCCCAAAGCACGCAGCCCGGAAAGGAGGTGAGCAATGCACACAGAGTGAGAGCTCAGTGAAGGCAATGGCAGAGGCCAAGGGCTGGAGGGCAACAGAGGAAGGGCATTTCCTTGTGGTGGGAGGAGGCATGCAGGTTCCAGACAGGCGGATGCACCTGCATGGGGCCTGAAACAGGAGGGCGCTAGATGAGGGAGATGGCCAGAGGAGGGTGTTCTGGGAGGAGGAGTGTGAGTGGAGGCAACACAAGGAATATCCCTTTCTAAGGGCAGTGTATGGACCTTCAGGCCAAGACCCCCCTGCAGGCAAGGCATTCCTTACAGGCCTAAATGCCCCCTATAAGCCACGGTGCCTCCTATAGGCCAAGTCACCCCCTTTTAAGTCAAAACACCCCCCAGGCAAGATGCTCCCTTTAGGTCAAAAGTGACCCCTTCAGGCCCAGGTGCCCCTATAGGCCAAGGCATCCTCTACAGGTCAAAGGGCCCTCTACAGGTCAAGGTACTGAGTATCTCCTAATTTCAGCTGCTCTGTGCACAGGTCTGACGCAGATAAGTAGCA
Organism: Myotis davidii; assembly: GCF_000327345.1. Lineage (NCBI taxonomy): Eukaryota > Metazoa > Chordata > Mammalia > Chiroptera > Vespertilionidae > Myotis > Myotis davidii. Next base: position 5,672,056 of record NW_006289713.1, read on the forward strand.
TCGAGCTGTTCTATGAGAAGAAGGAGCCACAGGTTGGATGAGGGGTTCCCAGCTGACCCAAAGGCAGCCGACGAGTGGCCCAGCACCAAGAGCCTGCCCAGTGGTGGCCTGGCCGAGCTCAAGCAGTCAGACCAGCCCCTGCCAACAGAACTGAGGGGATGGCTGTTGGGAATGAGAAGGGGACAAAGCCAAATTGCAGAGGACAGGGATACACACAAGATCAACTTGTGGGTCACGCAGAAAAGGTGGGAAGGGAGGCAGCGCTAGCACTGTCCTGACTCAGCTCCAGTCCCCGTGCAGGCCTAGCAATGTCTCCGTACGTGGCCCAAATGAGACGGTTGTAGCAGCTTAAGACAGGGAGCCCTCCAGCTCTGCATACCAGAAAGTCCCAGAGGAATGGGCCAGAAGAGCTGTGACAGCCTCTGCATGAAGCCACCCTGACCCATGCCTGGGAGGGCTTCCCAGCCCAGAATCCAGGCTGCTTCTCTCACCTGCCCGCAACAGCCAAGCCTAAAACTGATGTCCTTACACCCAGCAGCGCCTGTGCCATTGTGAATTGCCCCGCTGAGTGTTTTTCTCACTTCCCAGCAGCTGGGCGGTTTCCTTCACACTGTGGACAGTCAATGGCTTGACCCGCCAGGCAGACCATGTCTCCTCCTGTCTCAGGAATCTCACTCCTCGCCCATTCCCTCCCTGACATCAGCTTTCACTGTCTTCTGGAAGCCGCACAGCTTTGCCTTTGATCAGGAAGAAATCCTCATTTGATGCCAGGTTCGAAGCTGACAAGTCCTGAGTTCCCAAGTCTGCCCTCCACGTGAGCCATGCCCATGGCTTACCGATGTGGTAGTACGTGAAGCACATGGTCATGAGGTTCTTGGCAGGCCCGAAGTCATCCATCTGATGACACCTGAAATGGGAAGCAAGGTTGACTGGCTAAATAATCGTCCCACCGATTTTCTTCCCTCCCTCCCTCCCTCCCTCCCTTCCTTTTTTTTTCTACCCGATCTTTTTACTGCAAGTTCATGAGAAAAGACCGAAATCCTTTACAAAGACACCTAAATTAATACCTCACTCCCCAGATACTACTTAGGAGAGACAACAAAAATAATGCCCCTTGGTCCAGTTACGTGAGTAACGTGAGTTACATTTTTTTTTCATGAGAAGTGAGGATATTTTTTCCATTGATTTTTAGAGAGAGTGGAAGGGAGGAGAGAGGTGAGAGAAAGAGAAAGAGAGAGAGAGAGATGACAGAGACACATTGATTGGTTGCCTCCACATGCACCCTGAGCAGAGGTGGGATCGGTCCTGCAAGCCAGGTATGTGCCCTTGACTAAGAATCAAACCCGAGACCCTCCAGTGTGCAGGCTGATACTCTAACCATTGAGCCACATCAGCCAGAGCTAGTTTAATTTTTAACCTTGAACAAACAATGCTTAAAGAAAAAGTTAATAGAAATGATCTAGACAGTGGGTTTGGGTCATTTTTGTTGCTATTTTAATATAAAAAAATTTAATAAATTTAAAGAACTAAACTACTAATAAAACCATACAGACTAAATAAAAGTAAAAACTAAAGATACTAATAAACTAAAATCATAAAACTCATTATTTCAAAAACTTAATAAATATTTCAAAATACTATGAAGTTTTGTTTTGTTTGTAATCCTACAACAATATATATGCTCACAAAGTAATGGAAAGATTTTGTGTTTTAGCACAGTTGAAACTTGAATTTAATTTTCCCCCTTAATTTTATTTAAGAAAAAATGCAAAGAAAAATTGAGAAGTAGATAAGTATGTTACCATGTGGGACAGGCACAATCTACACCAACTATGGGTTCGTGAAAACTTCTGTAGATGCAAATGTCTGGAAGTTGAAGAATGTTGTGTCTTAGAGCATGGTGCACACGAGACAACATGAGCTCTCAGCTGAGGCGGGGCACACCCAGTTTCCCCCCTGGGGCTATATCCTGAACTTGGGGTGTTCTGGACAAGCGCAGGAAACACAGATCCTCGGCTCTTTTGCTCACTTTCCTCCAGGACATGCCCCATGTTTGTGGCGGAATGATGAGGAGACACCGAGACACAGGGGGATTAAGATTGAAGAGAAGAGCTACATTTCTGTTGTGAGAAGGAAGGGAAGGACAAGATGGGCATGGGGACACAGGGAGGTGGTCATGGTAGAAGCCATGGGACCAGGCCGTGCTTTGAGGCCACATTGAGGTGATGGGGGAAGGATACTAAGTGATTGTCATACCAGCCCCTTCCTTTCCCACCCACAACCTGTGCTGTCCACCGGGATCATTGAAGCCACTGTTCAGCTTCCCCCAGGCCTAAATGTGTCCCTTAGATTCATAATTTGGAGGACACATCACCCGCTCTGATACAAGTCCATGACGTCTGAAGCAGGCCTGGCAGTCCTAGAGCCGTGGGTCCCAGGAGGAGAGCCCACGAGTCCAGGGCCTGCCTCCCACAGCTGCACAGAGGCAGAGGGGCCTTTCCACCCCCACACATACTGTCTACCAACGCCTTTGTGAGAAAGGCCCAGCAGTGCCAAATGCCTACTCAGAGCAGGCTGTGTCACCCAGTCGTATCATTAAGTGGGCGGTTACCTAGCCTGAAGTACTTCACAACAGGAAATCAAGAAAATTCCAGATCTCTGCTGGAGGAGGGTGAGGTCAACTGTGTGTAATCACAGCCTGCCCCGAGGACCCGAGTGAGGGATTTACTCACACCCAGCTGCACCCTCTCGTCTCTACTGCAGGTACGGATTCTCACTAACTCCCTCCCACAGCTGCTGGTCACGACTTCGCCTTTTAGCTGATGCTGGGTGCATCACAGGAGCTGCAAGCTGATGACTCGGCGGCTCTGACTCACAGCCGGGTTATCGTGGGGCAGAGTAGGAAGGGAAGACAAGCTCCTTAGGACAAAGGCTTTGAGCAGCAGCATTACTTACTCGAACAGGACCACCGCAAACGACTGCACGAGGCGGTAGAAGGTCGGCTCTGAGACACACTTGGAATTGCAGCGCTGTTGGGGGGAGGGCAGACACATCATCGGGCAGCCGGGTGGCAGAGGCACAGGGCAGCTCAGAGGGGCTGTGAGCTTACCCTGCTGAGCACCACTCAAGGCAGCTGGGTGAGAGCCCAGGACCATACAGCCTCCCCTGCCCTGAGAAGCCAGGGCCCTGGCAGGTGCTGGCACCCAGCAGAGGACACAGCTCCTCAGAGCACAGGCAAATGTTTTACTGCATCTCCCAGGAACTTCACCCCTCATCCTCATACAAAAGTGTGGAGGGGCAAAACCCCAAATGACAACATCGGCTATTTCTGGATTGTAGGTTTATTAGTAGTTTTTCTATTTGTGCTTACCTGCACTTGCAAATTTCTCTTTGAAGAATAAATTATTTAGGAGAAAAATACTTTAAAAACTAAGATCTTAAACCACTTTATAGAAAAAAAAAGGAACCCACTGGATATTTATAAAACTTAATTCTTTTCTGAACTTACAGGCTGTCATTGTCCTGAATATATCTTTAGAAAAACTGAATATTGTCGGTTAATAAAAATATGCATGGACATAACCCACATGCTTGCCTTTAAAAGATGACCTTTTCTGGACTTTCATGTGGTGGACAGGCCAGCGAGGCACCCAAATGAGCTACATGCCACTCCCCACTATTCTAAATAGGCCTTTCAGAACATCTTGAGATAAGTGTTACTTTTTTTTTTCCTGTTGGGTCATTTCCCTCAACTCCTTTCTCCTGAGTAGAGGAATTAAAAAGAAAGAGGATGCTACATATCACCAGCCCCCTCCCCATCACCGCCCTACCTCTCCCATCACACCTGCTCTTACCTGGGCGCTCACATATCGAGCAAACCACTCCCGGCCTTTTCCACTTTCACTGCTGCAGTACTCCCCAAACTTAGCTTTCTCTTCCTGGTCCAAGTCCTCCCTGAAAAAAAGAGCAGAGGGAAAAACTTTCAATCCTTTGGAACAAAACAGGTTACCGTAGGGTGAAGAGGAAAGAGAGGAACACCAGCTGAGTACAGCTGCCTGAACTCCGTCAGCTCATCTTACCCTCTGGGCAAACCCCTCTCAAGGAAATGGTGTTATTTCTATTTCAAAGGTGAGCAGACTGGCTTGGGGGACCAGGCACAGCTGGGGAGTGAACAGGGGCTCCATCAGACTTCCTGGCTCCAAAGCCCATGTTCCTTCTCCCTGGTCCTCCTGCCTTCAGTTCGGTGGTCCAAGCACTAACAAGGGTGACGTCGACCTCCTCTGAGGGCTTGTTCTCTAGCTCATCTCACTAATCTCCGGTGCTGAAGCCAGTATGGACCCACCCAGTGAATTCAAGGATGCCTCAGCCTCAGCAGGACAAGCATCTGATGCTCCCCCACCCCCCAATCAGAAGGCGGGCGTGGTTGCTAAGCCTCTGAGCTTCTGAAAAGCCAGTCTTCTCACCTCTATCTACTCTGTGTGAGGGGTGGAGACTCGGGGACCGTAGTGGGTCGCCACTCACCACCTCCCGAGTGGACAAAGTGCTCACTGATCTCAAATCACTTCTGATCAGTCTTCATAGGGGCTAATACTCCACCCAAAATTCAATGACTGCAAAAATGAAGTAGGGGCTGAAGATCAATTGGCTTATCCCATATTTCATTTATTTAAGGTTCTGTAGAAAACATCTTGGTCTCATTTATCCCCAAACACCAGATGAAAGACGAGAATTTGCCAGCCATTTGCAGTGATTTCTGGAATGCTCTTGAAAATGCGTTCGATCCAGCTGTCCATGTTCCATGATGCCGACAGGCTGCCGCAAACACAGACCAGCCTTCCCGGCAAACTGACACGCTTCAGGCTTTCTCCCCTGTTCGTTAACTGGGTGTGCTCAGAGAAAGCTGACTAATGTCAGTGTTAGTCAAACAAAAATAAATAGGAAGCCACATCTACTGCTCTCCCAGAATGCATTTAAAAGCAAACATACATGATTTTTAGATAGTCAAATAGATGGATTAGCATTTGAAATTTTCTCTTTTTTAACTGCATAGGAAACTGAGGCACACCTGAGTTTGCCTCCAACGATGCCAGTTTATAAACAAGGGACCTAAATCACGATAGAAAAGAATGTATTCTTTGCAGAGTGTCAACAGCAGGCATCCTTACTGCTTTAATGAAATTGGAAAACTTCCCCTTCGTCCAGAGCTCCTCAGATGTGATGTGTGTGGGCAGTTACACACGTGTGAGGCCTTCTTAGAAGGCAGATCCAGGCCAGTGTGTGTGGGGCAGGGTGCTGCCCAACACTGCATTTCTAAGGAGCAGCCAGTGATGCTGATGCTTTGGGTCCCAGCCTGGCTCAGTGGTTGAGTGTTGACCTATGAACCAGGAGGTCATGGTTTGTTTCCCAGTCAGGGCACATGACCGGGTTGTGGGCTCGATCCCTGGTCAGGAGGGTGCAGGAGGCAGCTGATCAATGAGTCTCTCTCACTATTGATGTTTTCTATCTCTCTGTCTCCCTCTCCTTTCCTCTCTGAAATCAATAAAAATATATTATACTAGAGGGTCCGTGTACAAAATTCTTGCACTCAGGAGGGTCCCTCAGCCCAGCCTGCACCATCTCGCAGTCTGGGAGCCCTCAGTCAGACATCCTTAGCACTGCAGCGGAGGCAGGAAAGGCTACCACCACTGCCGCTGCGCTCGTTAGCTGTGAGTCCAGCTTCTGGCTGAGTGGTGCTCCCCCTGTGGGAGCACACTGACCACCAGAGGGCAGCTCCTGCATTGAGCATCTGCCCCCTGGGAGTCAGTACCCATCATAGAGACCGGTCATTCTGCCATTCAGTCGATTTGCATATTAGCTTTTTATTATATAGGATATATAAAAAAGACATTCTGAGTAGCAAGACTTTCAGCCCTGAATGTGCCTCTGAATGACGTAAGATCTCCAGTCAACACCTGCCAGCCCTGAATTTGGGTTTGTTTGCCTCTCCTGGCCCTTGGTTGAGACAGTAATTGCATGAGGCAGGAGAGCTAGAACCTATCCACAGACTCCCTACTTCTCCTCCATTCTAACTCTCACTCCCACTTCCTGTTGCTCCCCCTGCCATGCTCCTTACCCATCCCTTCAAGAACTGTGAAAGAAAGGCCATCACAAGGAGCATGACTCTGATACCTCCTTGCCTTATATTGCCCCTAAATTTAATGCCAGCTAATAATTGTGGCCCCCTAGCCAAGCATGACTCTGGCAGTTACTGGGAAAGCAAAACTAGTGTCCTTGGATCCAGCAATGGTGAGATGAGGGTGTTGGTGGAGTGGTCAAAGCAGTGGTGGGATCAAAGAAAGGGTGACAATTCCCCACCTAGCTCTATCTGCAGCCGGGGTGGGGCTGTGAACGACTGGGGAGGCCTATCGCTGGCTGGTGAGCGGCTGGGAGCCCTGGCCCAGGTGACGCTCGGCTCAGGGACAGAGCCCAGCGCGGAGAGGCCCCGGGCACTTACCCTCCGGAGAAGATCTTTTCCACGTAGCCACGCATGAACTCCCTGAGCTCCAGGGCCTCCTCGTCCTTGGCCGACTCCGTGCTCTGGTTGGAAGAGAAGGACTCGTTGGAGGAGGAGCGGCGGTACTGGTCCCAGGATGGGTGAGAGGGCGACTCGCCCATGTCGTTCTCGCTATCTGCTGACTCGGTGGTCTCACTCTCCGACCCGCTGTCCCCATCCTGCAGCTTTGGTGGCAGTGCCTCCACGGGTGAGGAGGCGGATGGCTCTGTCTCAAAGTCAATCAGTGAGCCCACGGGGACCTCCGGGGCCTCCATGGCTTGGTGGGCTGCCGAGGAGGATGCCAGCTGGGGAGGTCGGAGGACTGGATTTCCAGGAGTGTCACTGGGAGCTGAAGACTCCAAGGGAACCTGCCAAACACATGTGAGTTGCTTGGCAACTTCTGGCCACCAGGAATGAGTCCTCTGGGGCAGCGGACGTGGCCCTAAGGCATCTAGGATGGAAGCACACACACATGATCAGCAGGAGGGCAGCTCCTTGTGTAAGGGAAATTCAGCACTGAGAATCCAGACTTAAATGAATGAACTACGTTACCCAATTCCCTGTAAAGAGAAGAGGCCCCCAAATTCCAGAATTTGGGACCTCTCTATACTACTGTCATTCTCCTCTTGTCTGCTTTACTGTTAAATACCTGGTGTGTACAGAGTAGGCACTCAATAAGTATTTGTTGAATAAGAGAGCAAATAAATACCATCAGGATTTCTCCAAATAGACTTCAAGAGGGCTGTGTGTGTTGGCCCTCTCTCCACTCCAGACTACCAGACTGAGGACAAGGGATAAAGTCTGACCCAGGCTGGACACCTGCTGCCCCCTGTCACTGGGATCAATAGCTGTGGAAGATGGGTGTTGTCAGGAGTCTCAGGAAAAGAGGTTTCTGCTAAGCACATGGGCCCCTCACCGCCGAGGCTCACATCTCTTCCTTTCTGAGCTCCTTTCCTAGCAATTCTTCCACTCAAGACCCAGAACTTCCCCAGGCTTCAGATATATATCCCTTCTCATCATCCCACTCACACCCTCCAACAATTTTTTTTTCTTTTTTATTGATTTCAGAGAGGAAGGGAGAGGGAGAGTTAGAAACATCAATGACGAGAATCTTTGATTGGCTGCCTCCTGCACGCCCTACACTGGGAATCAAGCCCGCAATGCAAGCATGTGCCCTGACCGGGAATCGAACCATTACCTCCCGGTTCATAGGTAGCTGCTCAATTACTGAGCCACCGCTGGCTGTGCCCCTACGACACTTTCTAACATCACTGGCCATCTGGACCCAATCTCCTCTTTCTCCCTTCTCCCTGCACTACAGCCACCCTGGACAATGACATTTGCCTCTGGTGTCTGTCCTGTTACTCTTCCTCCTCTTCTATCGTCCTCCCTCTTGCCCACCCAGAATTCTATCCATCCCTGGAGGCTTGGCTTAGCTCAGCTCTTCTGATAAGCTTCCCTATTTAACCCTGTTGAGCCCTGGCATTTTACTTACACTCATTTATAATTCTGTCTGTTTGGCAGGTAGGTATTAGCCTGTTTGTTTATCCCACTAAAGTATAACCCCAGGAGGGTGGAGCAGGCCTTAGCCACTGTTGTAGCAACCTGAGTGCCCAGCACAGCCTTGACTAAATAAGTATTCATGTATGTTTGCTGATGATGAAACAACCTGACCATGGACATGCTCTAAGGGTCCAGAGAGTTGGCGACACAGACTATGTAATAGCAGAGCTGGGGACAGAATCTCTGTTTGTAAACTAGGTCTCCTGACAGCCAGTTTGGGAGTCACCTGACAGTTCTGGGGCCCTCCCTTCCCAGTGATGAAGCGGGAAGAAGTCCTCTGGTTGCCAAAGCCCCTCTAGGCAAGAGCACATCCTGAGCCAGGGCCACATCCCTCTCCTCCCTTTTTACCGAGCCAAATGTCTGGGACAACACCTGGCAGACAGAGGTTACTGATATTGATGAACTAATGCATCTTCTGAGGGCAACAAAACTGTATTTACTGCCTGCTAAGAGCTTATCGATTATGGGTTTCTCCAAATTCCCCAGCCCAGGGTACTTTTAAATGCCCTGAGTCAGAAAGATGGAATGGCTGGCTCCTTGTCATCAGAATGGCAACAGCACGCCCTCAGTAGAGTCCTACAAAGTTTGCCTTGGTCCAAAAAAGAGACCCATAAGCCCCAATGCAAGAGAACTTTTGGGGCGAGAAGAGCAACAGGGACTCTTAGGAGCTCAGATCAGAGGGCTGGTGATTCGGGCAACCTGGGCTCCCTTCCCCCAGCCATCTCACTGAGCCGAGGCCTCTGCTCTCTGGGCTGGGTCTCCCCATCTGAGACATGGAGGCCAGGTTAGCTCTCCAAGGTCCTGCTGGCAGTGGTGTTCTCAGAATCTCTGTACAACAGAAAGCCACACCTATTACACACCTACTGTTAAGATGGAAAATCACACTCTAGAAAAATGTTTGCAGTCACTATGATAGGAAAACCGAGTCAATCAATTAATATTATAAATTAACTCAAATCCAACTAAAAAATCTCTATTCTGATAGATACTAAAAAAAAATCTATATTTCAATAGATATGCAAACTACCCAAACAGGTAAGGCACACAAAAGGAAATGCCATTATTAAATGCTTAGACAATTCTTCAACCCATATTAAAACAAGTAGGTACCATCTGATATTATAAAATTAGCAAAAATTTATAATCCAAATGCTGATGAGGTTATGATAAAACTAAATTTTCTAACAACCCTGGTAATAGGGATACTTTAAAAAGCAATTTCTATAATTCTCATTTTTCTCTCCTCTGATCCAGAAATTTAAATGCTCAGAATTTATCCTAAGCAAATAATTCAAAACACTCAAAAATAGTTATGTGAAGAAAAATGCTCACTGCAACAATATTTCTAATCCTGATAAATTGAGGGTAAAATCTAAATATAGTAAAATGGCAAATAAATCTAACAATTTGATGTAATGGTAATTAGTAGATATACAATTAGAAAACAATTAGAACATCAGTGAATGTTCACTTCAAAGTAAACAAAATATTTTACAATCAACAAATAATTATTAATCCTACTGCATGCCACCCTCTATTCCGGGTTCCGAGAATCCTGAGTGAGTGAATTTTAATTTTACTATAATTACAATTATGTATACAAATGGAAAAGACTGGAGAAGAATACAGAAGTGTATTACAGGGCTGGCACAGAGGTAATTTCCCCTTTTTATTTTGTTCTTTACCACAACAATGCAGTATGCAATAAATAAAAATCCACAGGGAAAAGGAAACAAGTGGTCAGAAAGGCTGTGCTATGTACCAGGGCAGAACCCCCACTACACAGGAGGTTCAAGATCAGACCCAATTATCATGGTTATTTCTGGTCCAGCCTGAGGCTCATGAGAAGCTCTCCCAGCACAGGTCTCAGCTAGAAAATCCTGAGAATGAGTCACCCTTTCCCAGGAGCCTCCTCTGTGGGCTCAGGAAGGAGGGGACGAAGAGGCCCCCAATGAGGGCCCAGGCCTGAGCTCCAGGCAGGCACTGGGCTGCAGCACTCGGGCCCCAGGGGCCTGTGCACTGTCATCTCACATGGCAGCCTCGGGCCCCTCAACCCAAGCTGCATGTCTCTCTGGAGAGAAGGCCGGGATGCCAAGCCTGTTCACAGAACTAAGGGCAGGGTGAAGGCAGTTGGTGCTCACGGCCTTGGAAGCCATCCCACCCTCTTCCTCCAGGAAGGAAATGTGATTTCAGGACTCTGTGCAGGACAAGGTGACAGGCACGCTGAGCACACCAGGATCCCACAGCTCAAATGGATTGCCTGTTCTTGGCCATCCAGAGAACACAGAGGAGGTGAGCCCAGTGGAACTGACCGCACTGTCCCTGCTCAGACCTACTGGGTGCTACTATGCAGGACCTCGGGCCCAGTGGTATCAGATCCAAAGAGCTCACCAAACAATGTTGAAATCTACTATGTGAAATCTCCCAATTCTGCAACCTTGGCAACTCATTTAAATTTACTTCAAAACATGTCGTTGGCCAAAGAAAACACATCTGTGCATCAAGCTCCAATCCATTTGCTTTGTTTTATACACACGGAGACTCTCAGACCCACAGTAGATCCAGACTCTGACACTCCAGGTTTTAAATTGTGGCAGAACCTCTGCAGTTTCAGTGTGTGGATATTAAAAATACTTTTCTACAGACTGGAAGCAGGACAAACGTTCCCACAATTGCACTTTTACAACTGATTTCCCAAATCTTATGGCAGAGACTTATGGCAGAAGTCTCTACCAACCAACTTAGGCTAAAATTCCAAGTCAACTTATAACTTCCAATGGCCTTAACCATCTATTCCAGTGATTCTCAACCTTGGCTTCACATCAGAATCACCTGGGAATCTTTTTAAAATCCTGATTTCTGGGCCTCATCCTCCGGAAATGCTGTTTCTTTGTTACTAATGTTGTGGCCCCACCCCATAACAAAGAAACAGAATTCCCGGAGGATGAGGCCCAGAAATCAGGATTTTAAAAAGATTCCCAGGTGATTCTAATGTGCAGCCAAGGTTGAGAACGACTGGTCTAGAG
>NW_006289713.1:5683200-5697414 GCF_000327345.1 Myotis davidii
CAGTCAACAAATATTTATTGGGCAGCTGTAGGCATCAACTACTGTGCAAGGAGCTGGGGATACAGCTATGAACAAGGCCGTATGGAGCATTTGGTCGTGTGTGTGTGTGTGTGTGTGTGTGTGTGTGTGTGTGTGCATCTTCCCCCTGGGACGGGAGGGTAAGAGACACTTAATAAAAACCTAGATATAGTCTCTAGGTGATGATGTCCCTGAGAGTGCTGAGAGGTGGGGCTTCTTTGGACCGAGGGTCAGGGAGGCGCATATTTGAGCTAAGACAGAAGATCATCTGGGAAGACTTGAGGGTCTGCTGAGCAGAGAAGAGTCTGGGCAGAGGCCACAGCCCTAAGTAGTGATGGCTTTGGGAAGTTCAGGGACTAGGAAGGCTGATGAGGTAGAGAGCAGCTGCTCTCAGAGAAGAGGTTGGCCAGCTGGGCTGGGATAGATGTGCAGAGAGGGCATGTCGACACAGTGGGAGCCTGGAATGCAGTGCAAGGGCGCTGGGCAGCCATGGGAGGAACTGAACACAGGCAGCCTCCATGGAGGACAGGAGGAGAGCAAAGGGGCCAGTGGGCACATCTGGTGGGAGGTTTCCAGACCTCCTGTGGCCACCTCCTTCCGCCCAGCCTTTTCCCACCACAGTGGGCCTGGCTGCAGAAGGAACTCGGAAGGAGATTGCCTTCTTGCGGCTGCTCAGCCACATCCCCGAGGGGCTTTGCTCAAATCTGATTTCCTCAACACCCCAGCAACCAGAGGTAGGACTTCCCCAGCAAGTTGGCCTTGAGCAATCAGATGAGGTTCCCTGGGGGACAATCCAGAACTTTCTGTAACTCTGCCCTTTGCCATTAACCCTTGTCATGCTCCCTCTCTTTTACTGTCCCCAAGAACTACCTGACATGCTGCTCCTCCCACAAAAGAACGGAAATACCTCGCTGGGCCAGCACACATAACACACATGGGCTCATGTTCACGTCCACCTAGCTTGTCTCCGATTTTACAACATCAGTAAAGCAAGGCTTGAGAGGTGAAGGAGGGGGCCCACTACACCCGGAAGTGACAGGGCACAGAAGCTAAACACAGGTCACCTGCAAAGCCCGTGCTCCTGACCACCACGCTGTCCTTGCAGCCACCTCCCTGGTGCTCCCCCGAGGACACATTTCTAGCAGTGGGGCTGCCAAGTCAGAGGTTTGCACACTATGAAGGCTATGATGGCATTGCCAAATTACCTTCTCCAAAGTCTGCACTGTGGCGAGATGTACTTGGTGGGTTTTACATTTGTACCTTCATCTCAACCATAAGGCCAAAACACCGCCGTACCCCGAATTCAGAACTCGGATCTGTTTGTTTCCCTCTCAAGTTTAAGTGATGGGCACTGCACAAGAAGGCGGGTGCACTGTGCAGACAAGGGAACTGGGACCGTGAGGCCCGGGTCTTTGGGGAACCAGAACACCCCTCACCCCCCGCATTTAACTAAGGCATCTGGTTTGATAACTTCACCTGATGACTGACGCACACAGAGAAAAACTAACCTCTTCTTCCTCAAGTGTCAGTCCACACAGTAAGACTGGGAAAAAACATTTAAATCTGCATTGGTTTCCTGTTTTGGAAAACGTACATTTGAATTTCTGTTTGACCTAATCATTTGGAAGGTCGTAGAAGTCAGCACGTAGGGAGCTGTGCTAGCCCCTCCTGGCTCACAGGGGTAAGCTGAACAAGATCCCCTGTGGCAATGTGAGACAGCTGAAGAAAGAAATCGAGGTTGACATTATCAGAGCAGTTGATACTTCCAGGGGACAAACATGTAAACACGGTTCATTCTGGAACACTCCATCAAGCTGCTAGGGCAGTGTTGCGTTTTTACTCCCACTTTAGAGATAAGAAGTCTGGGACTGGAGAGAGGGAGGGTCACCTGGCAGGTGGGTGGAGAGCAGCATTGCCTACTGGTCTGGACTAGAGGTCAAAGGTTCCTTGCAAGATGCTGCCTGAACTTCTGCTATATTTTGGCCTCTCTTCAACCACAACTTGAATGTCATCTGCTGGGGCATCCTGTAGAGCAGTGAGCTAACCTCCCCATAGAAAACCTATCTTGCTTTGCCTACATGTGGTGGAGGGCCAGTGAACATTATGAAGAGCTGCACACCCTGCCCAATGTGGATCACTAGACTAAAAACCCTCTATCCTGAGACCCCAGTTCACAAGACTGCAGCCCTGCCTGCACCCATGCCAAGGCTTTGTCTGCACAGAGAGAAGGTGAGTGTCTTGGGTGGGAAGCAGAGTATTAGTAACTCTCTCTCCACAGTCACCAGAGTCATGATAACACTGGGACTTAACCCTTGAAGGACCATTCACTCCATAGATGTGGGCATCGTACTTCATTGATGCAGCCTTCTTTGACTAATACAGCCACTGGTCAATTGAATGCCCTCTATGGCTTTTAGTAAATGTCTTTCAGGAAACATGCCCTAAAAGTCCCAGAAAAGTAAGTCTATTCTTCCTCTATGGTCGTGATCACAAGGTGTTCTGAAGAGCCTGTGACGGAAGGGAAGGGCCAGTGTGACTGGCTAAGGAAGCTGATGAGCCCAAGCCCACCCAGGTACGGGGCCGGGGCTTGTCCAGGAGCAGACCTGGGTCTGATGGCATCTTCTTAGCTGGATGTCTTAGCTTTATGCTGCCCAGGACTAGAGGAGACAGCCTGGCCAACGGGGACACCCAATCCTCACCACAGGAGCCCCAGCCCAAGGAGCTGAGTGGGAGGCTTTTCACCTAAAGTTGTGGTTCTCAAGCTGAGCTGGGTACCCAGACACCTGAGCCAATCACAGAGGTGCTGTGGGATTTTCGATTTTTGAGTAAAACATGATACTAACTTGACACTTGCTGGACACAAAGCAAACCACCAACTCGAGCAGTTTCACTTTAGATCACGCTACATCCCTTTAAATCAGTGGTCCTCAAACTTTTTAAACAGGGGGCCAGTTCACTGTCCCTCAGACTGTTGGAGGGCCAGACTATGGTTAAAAAAAAAAAACTATGAACAAATTCCTATGCACACTGCACATATCTTATTTTGAAGTAAAAAAAAAAGGGGGGGGGGACAAATACAATATTTGTATTTGCATGTGGCCCGCAGGCTGTAGTTTGAGGACCCCTGCAAATGATACCGTACCTCTGTGGAGCTGGATTTTCAGCAGTTTCCCGTGATAAAGAACAAGTACAACCCCCAAATAAGTGTGGGGCAGGAAAGGAGACTGGCCATGTCCAATCTGATTCCAAGGATGCGAAGTTGGAATGTCCCATTAGTAAGTAATTACGGCTTTAAAGAATGAAATAGAAAGGCTTTTTAAATGGTGTGGTAGGCTGAATAGTGGCCCTACAAAGGGACTTTGCAGATAGGATTAAGTTCGGAGCCCTGAGGTGGGGGAATGAGATTATCTGGGTGGGCCCAACATAATAGCAAAGGTCCTTATAACAGGGAGGCAGGAGGGTCAGCATCAGAGGAGAAGGGATGATGCTAAGATGCTGGTTTGGAATGTGGCGGAAGGTGTACAAGCCAAGGATGCAGGTAGCCTCTGGAAGCTGAAAAAGGCCAAGGAACGTGATTCTCCTCTAAGACCTCCCAAGGAACCAGCCCTGCCCACACCTTGATGTTAGCACAACAAGACTGCTTTTTTTTGGTCTTTTAATTTTTTTTAATTATTATTTTTATTAAGGTATTACATATGTGTCCTTGTCCCACCATTGCCTCCCCCCACTGCCCCCGCTCATGCCCTCACCCCTCTAGTGTCTGTGTCCATTGGTTATGCTTATATGCATGCAGACAAGTCCTTTGCTTGATCTCTCCCCCTTCCCCCCACCCTCCCCGGCCTTCCCTCTGAGGTTTGATGGTCTGATCAACGCTTCTCTGCTTTTGAATGTCTGCCCTCCAGAGCTATAAAATAGCAAACGTGTTGTTGTAAGCCACTAAGTATTTGTTGTGTGTGTGTTTTTAAGCAGATAGAGAAAACTAATGCCAATAGCTAGTACATTGTTAAGACATAAATACTTATTAAGTTGCTCAACTATTAGGTATTTGTTTTAGCCTAAGGCTCCAGGAAAAAAAAATGACTGAGACACGAAGATGCTGTGAAAGTCTGGGAACCTCTGGCCTAGAAAGAAGACCCAGGAGCCAGTGCCCAACAAATCCCTTCTCTGCCATTGAACTTCCAACCAGAATTTCACACCGTCCTGCTAAATGGATTCTCCCCAGAACTTGGTCAAGCCTGTGGAGATGACTTCATTTTATTTCCCTTTATTAGAAACAAATGGTCAGAGAAAGGTTTGGAAATAGAAAAGAGGAATAAAAACCTCTTTTTTAAAAAAATATGTTTTTATTGATTTCAGAGAGAGGAAGGGAGGAGATGGAAACATCAATGATGAGAATCATCTATCGGCTGCCTCCTGCATGCCCCCTACTGGGGATCGAGCCCACAACCTGGGCATGTGCCCTGACTGAGAATTGAACCATGACCTCCTAGTTCATGGGTCAATGCTCAACCACTGCGCCACACTGGCCAGGCAGAAGAAAAACCTCTTAATCCCACAACCCCATCTCCATTTCTGTGTGGTCCTCTCTAGTCTTTGTCAATAGGCAAACTTTTTTATTTTATTTTTTTACCATTTCAATGCCAAGAGAAATCTGAATTATTTCTTTGCACCTAGCCAGTGGCTACCTCTCTTGTGACGTCTACAAACATGGAGGCACCTACCGAATAGAGTTCTCTGATCCCCTGAAGAATATTGTATCCAAACTGACCTAACAGAGGTCAACAATCAGTCTGGGTTTGGCTGCAGGAATTAGGATAGACAGCCTCTGACTTAGATTTCTGGTCTCTGGGGCTGTCTTGAGATAACTGAACTTGATCAATTACTAGATTACGGTTATCTGCTTTTGTTCAGCTATTAAGTGACATAATAATGAACAGTTTCCAGGAAAATCATGCCTCACTGAAATAGCTGGAGGAGAGAGGAGGGAGAAGAAGGAAGAGAAGCCTTTCAACATGCTGTTCAATGCAATCACCCCGTAAGGGAAGTGCTGTGAACACAATGGATGAAATGTAAATTATTGAGGTTCCACAGAACGCCCCTCAGCTCCCCCGCATGCCGGGCTCTGCCCTGGTGGAGTCTGGGAATCAAGAGATATGGGAACAATTTCCATCCCCCTCCCACACCCCTTGCAACTGGCAGCACACAATTTGCCTCACAGCAGTGGCAGAGGCTCCTCCTGCAGCTCCACCACACTCACCGCTCCCCCAGGTGCCCCAATCCCTGCAGCCACTAGTCAGAGAAGGACCCCAGTTGGCTGGCCTGGGCGGGCTGTGGTGAGGACACCCAGGAGCCCCACAGCACAGCCTGGCAGACCGCAGCGCTAGCCCAGGCTCTTTACAAAAAATGTGCTTCCTGTTGCTCAGAACCTCACACTCTGAGACCACAAGGTCTGCCTCTGCCAGGGGCTGCACCGCTCACCCTAATACAGCTCCTGACAAACAAGTCCACTCATCACTTCCTGGCTGGCTGATAACTGGCATTGCCTAGAACCAAGAAGAGACTTTTGGGCATTTGGGGCTCTGAGGCAATAGTCATTCTAGTGAATGAATACATGTCAGTAAGAAGAAATGTCACAATGTCTTTTTAGATGTCAGTGTGTTTGAGCAGCTGTTCAGACTGGGTCTATATCCATTTGACATGGATCTAGGGCTACTTACAGGCCAGTGGAATCCAAGAAACCCATGACTGCAGCTGGGCAATGACTGCAGTGGTGTTTCCTGGCAGCCAAAGCAAAAATAGGAAGCATACTAGGTCATAAAATTCTTTTCATTCTGACAACTTCAGAGTAATTTTTTCCAGACACTGAATTTAAAAATGAATTTGTCAAGGAGGCCCTCAAATGAAAAGACACTAATTATTATAATGAAAGTCTCTAACAAGGTTCTTGAAGAGATATAGAGATGTTGAAACATATTTTTAAATTGACTCCCCCAAAATCTGAGGGCATTCATTAAATGAATGTGGTATCAGTATCTGTCTGGCTGGAGCATGCTACTGGGTGAAGATGAGAAGCCCCTGGTGATACAGGGATGCAGCGTCACACACCAGGAGATGTCACAGTTAGCATGCCCATGAGGGCCTCTCCCTCAAATAGCAGATGTCCCAAAGGGCTTTTGGCAAGCACTGGATCACAGACTGCTCCTGGCTGATTTCTCTGAAGAGCACCTGAAGTGCCAACACTCTAATTTGATAATCAAAACAGAATCCCTGTGGTGAAGTTCTTGGCGGGAGAGGATTGTCCTTCTGCTGTGAACCTGGAAGAGGCTGACTTATTCCCCGGGATACCACAGCAGCAGGTCTTAGGCAGCTTCAGGGGCCTCTCTTGTGGAGAGTTTAGGCCCATTGAACAACAGACAATGGCAACTCCACCGTGCTCCCCACCCCCGTGTGCAGGCACAGCTGGGTCCCACACAGGATGGCCTGCTCCCTGGCAGCTGGCTTGAAAGAGGTAACCCCTACACTGGGAGCATGTCTGAACTGGCAGCCGACAGGAGAATTCCACTCCTGAGTGTCAGGGAGAGTCTCTAGTGGGCTGCACCTCTTCATGGCCCAGAACAGTGCCAAGCACAAGAGTTGCTCAGTGAATATCTGTTGTTGAAAACTCACAGGTTAGGGTTCAAAGGTGATCTCCATGGCCACAGGCTGCTTCCTCCACCTCTGCATTAGTTTGCAAAGTCAGCTGGCCCGCCTCGGCCTAATCATCACCACACACTTCCTCCCACTGCCCTGGTGCTCGGAGAAGGGAGAAAGCAGCTTAAGAAAAACTGCCCCGCCAATGTATTTATAACCCAAAGGAGGAAAGGCTATAGGGTCACTACTGATCTTTCAGTCAATAAAGTTTCTAAGCCCTGCCCCTAAGCCATTCTGCTAGGCTGCATGAGAGACCACCACACACTCCTTGGCCTCAGTGAACTGCAAATATAACCCACAAGGCAAAACTCATTCAGCAGTTCCACTGTTCTCTGCGTAGGTGCTATGTGCAAAGCACTATACGAAGAAGAATAACTTATGAACTCAATCTTTAAAAAGCGCACATCTAATAGGGAAAATAAGACAAGTATGAATGTAAATTGTGCTTTCAGACACAAATGCCTGCAAAGGAGGCACAAGGTTGGAGTAGAGGGCAGCTCGGAAATGCAAGACCACACCCAAAGGCAAGGAGATTGTCAGGGAAGATGCCTGAGCTACATCTCTCTGAAGTCCAGGTCCATGCGTGCTAAGGAGAGATGGAAAGGAAGGCATCTCTAGAGAGCAACTGATGTTAACAAAGTCCTGACTTTCCCATGGGGTGGGCTATGAACCTCTCTGGTTTGTGGAATGTAATGAGTTACCACTGCAGCGGGCCTTGGGAGAAACGTAATTACCCTCTTGTCTTAAATCGGAAGCAGAGACTTCCAAAGCATCAAAAGTTTTCTGATGGCAACGTGTTTAGGAAGTGGCCTCCCAGTGATGTCCCTGGCCAAAAGGAGCACAGGTGGGAGGCTTGGGGAGGAGCGGAGGGCCTGCGGCCATTCAGGACCCATGTTCAGGACCTTTGTGGCATCCATCGCAACACAACCCCCAGCTCCCTGGGTGCAAGGTGCCTGCTGGGACACACCTGCATGGGGACAGGTGAACCTGACTGGCTGTAGCTCCCAGGAGTCCAGGCTAGATACGGACTTGGGGATCATGAACCAGAGCACCTGTGAAGCACAGAACCCCTAGAGAGCTAAGCTGCACGGCTGACAGTGAGAGGTACCGGCAGGTGTGGGAAAAGCAGTGGAGCTGCTCTCAGGAGAGTACACACAGGCTGCCTCAAATCCCTGCCCAAGGCACCAGGTTGCAGGTTTGAATTGGGGCTGAGCCCACCCGGGTCAAGGAGAGGGGACTGAGCACGTGACTGCCACAGTCATGAATTACGACTCAGCCTTTTCAGCATGTCTCTGAATCACGATTTCTCATCCCTGAGGAAGCAAAGGTAACAGGTGGGGAAGGTGAGAGAGGGCAGATGTAAACCTCATTTCAAAGGGGAAGACTGCAAATTCTGTGAAACAGATTTAGGGAGATAGCCATGTCAGGGAATACCTAGAAAGAGGTTGCTAACAGGATGGCTCTATGGGCACCACAGAAGGGAAGTGGGTGAGGACTGAGGTCAAACCCTAATGTCACACTGTGCTCTGGTGCTATATTTTGTGTTTCTTACAGATGCGTGGATGGCAGGGCACTGTGGGAGGAGCACCCTGGGTGTCAGCACGCTACTTGACAATGCATGACAACTTTGAGGACAAGAAAGAAAATGTGGCCTGAATGTTATATAACTAGGTGCATTTATAAACACTGGATTTCATTATCCTGAAGTATACTTCTGGGTCTTTGGTTGTGCATTTTCAGATCTCTGAAACAGATGTGCCTTAGCACTGCTCCCCGCCAGGCTCGTCGTGATCCAGTTGTCATTGCCTGGAGGCCAGGCTGGACCCTGTTTTCTCTTTTCAGGCAATTAAAAAATAAAATTAAAAATACATAAATCATAACTATATCACTCAATGAATTCTCTCAAAGTGAATATTCCATGTAACCCTCACCCACCTCAGGGAGCAGAACATGCCCCTCCCCTTGGGCCCCTCCCTGGCACTCCCCTCCTCCCCAAAGGAAAATGCAGGGAGCACTCTGTAAGGAGCATATTGATGGCAAAGATGATGGACTTCGATGCTCTGAGACAACTTCTGAAGAATGGGCCTCTCTGAATGGAAGTTTTAGAAGTGCTTTAACCAATTTATTTTGCTAAGACTTTCCTCTTTGTTATGAACAAGAGTGATACTTGATAATAATCTATGTCTACGTGATTCTAAAGGTATTCTTTCAATACAGAATAAAAATTCTTAAGTGAAAATAAAGCATTGTGGGATAGTTTAAATGGAAATATTTAATCTTTCTTCATAATGCATAAAATAAAATGGTGACTCTTACAACTGATGATGTCTTAAATTTGATGAAATATGATGGTCGAGCCGCCTCACCCACAGTCAATGTGGAAAGATGTCTCTATCGCTAATGGGCAAAGGACTCCAGTCCAGGCTCTATCCCACAGCCTCATTAATTACTCAGATTTAAATGCAGTTAACATGTTAATGGAGAACGGGGAGGACATAGAGCTAGAGGGATAGAAAATATGGTATATATGTACAAAGAAATATTATTCAACCACAAAAGAGAATAAAATCCTACCATTTGTGACATGGATAAAAACTTGAGGGGATTATACTAAAAGAAGTCAGACAGAGAAAGGCATATACTGTATGACCTCACTTATATTTAGAATCTTAAAAACAAAACCTCATAGAAACAGATACCACATTTGTGGTTGCCAGAGGAAAGTGGTGGGGAAAATGGGTAAAAGGTACAAACTCTCAGCTATAAGATAATAAGTTCTGGGGGTACAATGTACAACTTGTGGCTATGGTTAACATTACTATATTATAAATTTGAAAGTTACTAAAAGAGTAGATCTTAAAAGTTGTCATTACAAGAAAAAAAAAGAAACTGTGAGCTAATGGATGTTAACTTAATCTGGTGACTATTTTGTAATATGTACATATATCAAATCATTATGTGGTACACCTTAATGTACACAATGTTATTTGTCAATATTTCATAAAACTGGAAATAAATAAGAGACGCCTCTTGATAGGAAATTTGTTCATTCCTGGGAGTTTGCTAAGGGCCTTCCATGAGCTGGGCATACTATGGGAACAAAGAGGTGATGACAACATTGTTTCTGCCCTTAAATAACACATAAATTATTAGTGAGGGTGTCTGACAGTTTGACACAGTTACTCAAGTCCAGAGGCAGCTCACTGGCTGACTGTACGTGCACTTAGTCAACGTGTTTGACACTAACAGCAAAAAACTCTAAACTGACCTCCAGGTCCATTGACAAAAGTATCTGCTCCAGGACAGGAGTGATGGTTTCACTCAATTCTGCTTACCTGTCAGGCTGCTCCTAGAACATTCTGGCCAACTCACACTTTGAAAGAAATGGCCAGCCTCTTTTACAGTGAGTAAACACACCTAAGAACCCATATGCATCGTTCTCCTCAACTGTTAAGTCCAAAGCAACCCATTAGGATAATAATAAACTTGCAAAAGCATTTTAATTTAATTTTGAGGGTATAACAAGAATATTTTTGGATATCAAAGAATTCAGAAAGTTTATATCTTGCACACCGTCTTTAAAAGAATTACTGAAGGATATATTTTAGCAATCCAGGGTGAGTGAGTATAAACACATACAACATGTATTTTCCTCCCATAGCAAAAATCAACAAGGAAAACTGGAAAATAAAATGCCACATATTTATCCAAGAAGATGGACAGCTAACAGTATACTTGGGGATGAGAGACAAGGAAGATTACAGACATCACCTAGATGTTGGTAAAGTTAAAGAGTGTATTCAAATTTTTAATGCTAATCCTAACTTGAGAGGGAGGGAATCTTTCAATGTAACCATGGACAGGAAAAAGGGGTGGGGAGTATTAGAAAATCAAAAAAAAAAAAAAGAAAAAAAAGGATGGCAGGACAAAGGCATTTTAATTCAATAAATGCTTGTAAGAATATTTTTTTTAAAAAGGGAAAGGAAAAAGGGGAGATCTATTGAGATTCTGGAGGGCATGCTAAATAAATCCTTTATAATAAAGAGCTAATATGCCAATGGTTGTGACGCCCTCACGCCTAATGACTAATCAGCAGAAGGCAGGTGTGTGAAACAAGGCACACGTGGTGAGGCAAGCGCAGGTGGGCGGGGACTTGACACTGAGTCCCCCCCCCCAGGTGGGGCTTGAGGGGGTGGGGCTGGCTGGGTCTGGGTTTCGCCCAATGGCAGTCAGACATCTCCCGAGGGGTCCCAGACTGCGAGAGGGTGCAGGCCCCCTCCCCTGCATAAATTTTGTGCACCAGGCCTCTAGTAAGTAAATAAATAAATAGAACAAAAGCCTTCCCAATAATGGTGTCACATGAGCAATGGTGAAAAAGTCGAGGACATTTATCGTGGAGAAAGTAACCTGGGAGACAAGATAGTGGTCTTCAAATTTCTGAGGGTGACAGAGAGATCAGATTGTTTTCGTGGCTGCAGAAGGCAGGATGAGCCTAACAGGGGAGCCCCAGCACAGCATCATCTCCCGTCACTAGAGCAGTCCCTCCAGAGTCCTCTCTTTAGGGAAGCCAGAATCGGAAGGTGGACATCTGCTGTTAGCAGGTTTGCAGCGGGAAAGGCTGCTAAACCTCTCGGGCTTCGTGCCATGTTCACGCCGAGATAACATCTTAGGATGCTCAGCGCAGGCTTCCCTCCAATGCAGCTGTCCTAATGGCTGCATCCGACAATGACTCCTATTTTATGACCTCCAGGAAAAAGGAAACATCTAAAATGTTCACTGTGCACAGGAAAGAGATAATGGACCATCTGCTGGTTCCCCGACACAGTGACTTCCTAACAAAACCGTGGCTTCACCGGGTCAGTGAGAGCTGGGACAGACCATGGGAGAGACAATCTCCCTGCCTCACGGAGCATGCACTCTGGAGATCCTGCCTCCCTTGGTTCAGCAACAGTGCAGTAGGCTCCAGAGCACACCCCACTCACCACGTTGCCAAAACCCAGAAGGGTCCAGGAGTTCAACTAGTCCCCAGTGGACTAGGGAGGAAGGAAAAAGGATATCTGATTATAAACCAATGGCTCCTCCACAATCTGAGCCGCTAAGATTTCTCAGTTTTTCAAAATCGTACTAAGTCCCCACTGAAGTCACCTTATCCAGGCAGTTGGGCATACATTTTACATTTTATTGATATTTAGTTCACCCTAGGAAGTTCCTCAGCGAATTTGTGGGCCTTCTAGTTTAAAGCAACAAGGAGGGATTTGGTGACAGTGGTTTTCCATTAACTTTTGCTATTAACTTACTGAGTTGGTTCCACTATAACCAAATGTTAGAATTTACTGCAAGGCATCCTCCCAACCCGCTTAGTGAGCAGCTGTACCTCTTTAATAAAAGAAGGACACAGCTGACAATTCGGGGACAGCTGGATTCAATTTGGATATAGACCCACTTGGACTTCCATCCTTTTGGGTAATTTGGCAAAATAAATGCATATTGCCCCAAACCCAGGTATGGAAAGAGCTGCATTCAATTATTGGATTGGGATAGGTTCTCTGAATAATCTGTGACTTGGTCCTTCACCAAAGAAGGGAGGTCAGGGATGGGCTGAGCAAAGAAACGTCCGATCTTTTCCAGCTTGGAGCTTTGCTCCCGTTGGCCCAGTGAAGGACCAAAGCAAAGAGCAATGTGCACCAGACATCTGTGTCTGTGGGAGGAAAGGCTCCGGGCACCTCCTCCTGGACACAGGGATCCGGGCAGGCTGCAGCACGCCCTCTGCTTAAAACTGCCAGTGTTTGCCATGGTTCAGCTATAACACCGTCATCTCTGGCTGCTGGTCAAGGTGATCTACAGTCTGGAGCTGGTCAAGGCTGCCCATGCAGCTCTCCACTGGCCAGGCACAGAAGGGGCGCTGCCACTATTCAAAAGCAACCTTGCATAAGCATTTGGTAGCTGGCTTCTTCAAGACAGAACTTCTGCTTTAATCAGGCTAGTTTCACCCCCATTTCTCTCTCTCTCTCTCTCTCTCTCTCTCTCCCCACCCCCCCGACTTTGCTAACGCTTTCTTCATTTCCCTATACACACTACCCACATCCTTCTGGCTAAATCTCTTGGCACATCCTAAACCTGCTCTTCAACATGGAGAAATCTGAAAATTGTTACTGTGTTACGCTGGTGTTTTCTATAGGTCATCTATGGTCTTTTGAAATCCTCCCTAATGTTGAAACATGTTTAACAATATTTAAAGGATATCTATTTAACCTACCCTAAAGAAATAACCCAAAATGTGACCCAAAAAACCTATATGCAGCATTATTTATAACATTAAAATTTGAAAGTAATCTAAATGGTCAAAAAGAAAATTATGTAAATTCTGTTACATTAATTATGACACTCTCTGAAATATTAGAGATCAATAATGAGAGCATGGCATCATAAAAATGCTTATGTTAAATGGGAAATGAAGAAACCAAGAGGTAAAATTATACTCTCCGAGGTAACAACAATGTAAAAATAATATAGGACAATACCATAGCTATCCTGTGTGACCTACACTATCACTATAGGGATCAAATGGGCTAATAAAGAAAGAAAAAAAAAGTCAAATGGCTAAAGTGCTATCCAAATTCTAAATGGTATTAATATTACTAGTAGGCATTTGAAGACTGTTTAGTACATGAATCAACAGAGAAATAGAAACTTTCAAGATCACATCGGTTTCAGATGCCCTGGAGAAAGTGGCCATTTCAAAAGTTCTGCTTTACAAGTTTAAAAAAATGTTTTTAATGATGAGAGAGAGAAATAAACAAACATCAATTGGTTGTCTCTCGTATGCACCCCAATTGGGGTCCAAATCCACAACCTGGGCATGTGCCCTGAGTAGGAATCAAACCATCAAACCAGCAAGCTTTTGGTGCAGGTGATGACACTCAACCAACTGAGCCACACTGGCCAGGGCTGCTTTACAATTTTTACATGGCCTTTGTTTTCATCCATGTCAACATGTGTAGATGGAAATTCAGTGATTGTTAGTGGTATCAATGGTCCACTTCTTCAGATAGTCTTTGAAGAAAGCAGGAGTTATTCTTACAATAAAGGCTTTGCTTTATTTGAGTGAATGAGTGGCTGAGTGAGAGCAAAAGAGAGAAAGAGAAGTCTACTTTAAGAGATTAACTTCTCTATCAAGTTCAGATCGGACTCTGCAGCATGAACTACACACACTGGTGACGACCTGGATACAAACACTTGATATCCTAGATTAAAGACTCAAGGTAATCTTTCTCTAATTCTCCATGTATACTTTTCCATATGTTCCTGATAGAGAGAAATAAGCTCAGTTGCTAACAGTCAACCCGTTCAGTTCAAGCTGGGAGCCTGCATGGTGCTGAGGAACTCAGATATGTAAAGATGGAAATAAGGAAATTTCAATCGAGAGGTTTCCCTAAGTTCTTTATGTGACCCTGCACTAGGTATTTGTCAATATCTACCTAGTCTTTCAACTTTTATTTTCCTCTT
>NW_006289713.1:5697453-5706804 GCF_000327345.1 Myotis davidii
AGAAACCACATTTCCTGAGCCAGATACATCCTAGCTTCTTCATTGCTTTGTTAAATGCGTCTAAAAAACGTCTCTGGCTTCCTTGTGGATCTGATTAAGATGAAGTGAGCACACTCCACCCCTGTCTCGCCCACTGAATGTGGCTATAAAACCTGGACAGAACAAACAGAGCAGCTATGTGAAGTCTCTGAAAAGTATACAGTAGTAGGGAAATGAGGGCAGACAACCAGAATTTGATGTATCACCAAAGTGGTGGTGACTCTGCCATCTCCTCATCCAGGACCCCCATCCCGGACTGAATACAACCTGATACCCAGAAGCGAGCATCCGTATGGACAGCAGAGTACCAGGATAAGCCACCTAGTCCTGGCTTGTACAGCATGAAAGAGACCACCTAATTCTCAGAGATAGCAACTCCAGGCCAAATCCAGGCAAGTTCCCTTTTCCATTCCTGTCTTCTCAGCTCTCTTGTGTTCTGGTCCCCCAGTGGTTCTGCAGAAAAGAGGGCTCCCCGGGTGCCTGAAACTCGGAGGGAGGAAAACTTTCTTTGCAATTGTAAATGCTGTCCTCTGAAGAGGGAAAAACAAACAAAAGAACCCAACCCTTGGATTTTCTCAGTCTTGCTCTTGCCTAGTCATGGGTGTGAGCCACGGAAGAGTTTAGCAGAGCAGGAGGAACAAAGCCCATGCTTTCTGGCTTAAGGACCAAGGACCAAGGACAGATGGCCCCAGGAACTGGAATGTCTTCCAGCGATTGCAAAGAGGGGGGAGCTCAGGAAAACCACCCCAGAAAGCTGTTTATGAGCTCCTGGGCTCACCCTGAGCTGAACATTGTAGATATAATCCTAACTAGCATACTGTATACCCTGAAGTTCAGGTGAGACTGCCAGGGACCCACATGGCCATGGAGTGGCTCAACAGGGACAGATCAGAAGAACACAGTGAAGACTTTGAAAACACAACTGATACTGAAACTCACAGAAGGCTGGTAGGAACTTAGAATCCAAACTCAAACTGGTGGAGTCTCTTAATGCAATACTCAAAATAGTCACCAAGAAAGTTCATATTGTGGCTTATAAAACAAACCTTAGAGAATTTATAGCAATTGAAATCACACCAAGTATGTTCTATGGCCATAATGGAATTAGACTAGAAATCAACAATGGAAGCATAGCTGGAAAATCTCCAAACATTTGGAAATTAAACAATATAATCTATTGGTCATAAAGGAAGTCTCAAGGAAAATTAGAAAATATACTGAACTGAATGAAAATTTAAAAAAAATATTAAAATCTGTAAGATATAGCTAACCAGTGTTTACAGAGATATAAATAGTATTCAATGGTTGTAGTAAGGGAAAAAAAGAAAGGTCTTAAATCAATAATTTACACTTCCACTTAAAAACTAGAAAAAGAAAAGCAAAATCACCCCAAACAAGCAGAAGAAATGAAACAATAAAAATAAGAGCAGAAATCAATAAAAATGGGGAAGAGATACAATGGAGAAAACCAATAAAACCAAAAACTTTTTCTTCAAAAAGACTATTAAACTTGATAAACCACCCAGCTGGCATGACTGAGTGGTTGAGTGTTGACCTATGAACCAGCAGGCCAGGGTTTGACCCAGGTCAAGGCACATACCTGGGTTGTGAGCTAGATCCCCAGTGTGAGGTGTGCAGGAGGCAACCAATCAATGATTCACTCTCATCATTGATGTTTCTCTCTCTCTCTCCCTCTCCCTTCTTCTCTGAAATCAATAAATATATAAAATATAATAATAATAAAAGAATAAAGGAGATGCTTGTGAAAGAGTGGGAATAAAACAGTTATGCAAATTCTAGACTTTATTTCACTCAAATAAAATCCCAAGATGTTAGGGTTAGCTGAGACTTTAGATTTCTGGAAGACAGTAGCAGGTTGGAAGACAGATAACAATGGGACAGGGGGACAGAGGTTCAGGGGAAAGGCACAGACTCATGGATGTAGCATTCAGATGGAAAATTGAGACACGGAGAAGTGAAGTGATGGGTTGATGTCATGTGAGCAAACTCAGATGGTTTGTACAGAGCTGCATCTAGAACTCAGAATTTCTGCTCACAATGTCAACTCGTTAAAACAGAGAACTAGGGAAAATGCAGGGCCACTTTTGTCCCTGGATTGTCTGTCATCTCTCTGCTCAGTGCCAAGTTTTGGAACTTTAACACCTGAGGTCAAAGAACACAGTCGCTGCTTCTCTGACGAAGGAAACACCAGTGTGGACAGATAAAAGGTGTTATTTTGTAGAGTTCGGGTCAATTTATTAAGCCCCCACCATGTTCCAGGAGCTATGGTAAGTCCTGGGGAAAAACAGGGGTTATTATGGGCCTTCCCTTGCCAAACACAATCAAGGGAGAGACAGACATAAATAAACAATTACAGCCACGTGACAAGTGCTACAGTTCCAGGATGCAGATGCCACTAGGGGCCTAGAAGTAGGAGCGCTCAGTTCTGCCTGTGGAATGTGGGAAGAGCCTGCTGACCACACAAGGGAAGATGCTCCCGACAGAAAACAGCACACACTGGCCACTGGGGGTAGTTTCATCTCCCTCCCCAGCCCACTCCACCCATACACCCAATCAGACCTATTCAGACCTAGCTGGAGAGTACAGAAGGATAAAAAAAATTTCCAAGTCTAGCACAACTTCAGTTTATGTTTGCAGGTATTGTCCAAAATCTTAAAATTGAAAATATGTAATCAATCACTTTTCTACAACAATATGGGGAATATTCTCTTTTAGGACAAATATGACATTGTGATAATGACAATATAATAATATTACCAATCCCCTTATTTTGAGGGCCTCTCAATATATAGCAAGAATTAAAATAGATAATCCTGTGTTGAAGTATAAATACATGTCCTTTAAAAGTGTAGTTGGGAAAAAAAAGTGTAGTTGGTAGATGTTCACTCTCATGTAAGTGAAAAGAAATGGGTTTCTGCTTTGCTTTGCTTTGAAAGTATCTAGGTAGCATTCAGGGGTTGCTTAGTGTACGAATCCACAGTTCTCACAGCACAGGCTTCTCCAGGTGTCTTCTCTGCAGAACTCCATTTCATAGTTTAAAAGTGGAGCCAATGTCCTTTCATCTCAAATGCTCATAGCCGGAGGCAGCTCCCATTTGGTCTATCATTTTAGGAAAAGAAACGAGAGGTGGGGAGGTTTAACCTGGGAGAGAGAAAGGAAATGAAAAAAACGGGCGTGCGCAGAACCTGCCAGGTTCCCGGAGAATAATGACCTTCTTGAGGAACGGGGCCACGCTGGTCCTCGGTGGGACTCCTCGGCTGTGGCCCACAGCACCGGGGCCGAGGATTCTCTGTAGTGAGGCTGCCTGTGTGGGCATCGTAGGATGCTTAGCAGCCTTCCTGGCCTCTACCCACTAGATGTCGGAAGCACCCGCCTCCCAGTCGTGACAACCAAGAATGTCTCTAGCCATTGCCCCTGGCTGAAATCCCTAATCTAGATGAACTCTGATCAGCAACAATGCTGAGGATCTCAATCCTGCTACCTGCTTCCTACTGAAAACCCGTCTCTAGTTGATATCACTGCCTCCCCCAAAACAAACGCAGTAAAGAGTCATTGGAAAATACTTATATTGGCCCTTGGACCATACAAGTCTCCACCTTAAGTAGTTAACCCTGTTGGTCAGAGAGAACCTTATGCATTGAATTCCTCTGATTAAAACAGGCTCCAAATGGCACTGCCCACTCAGTTGCCTCTTCTAGAGCATTAAGAATTAGTGCTCTAGCATTAAGAGGGTGGCTGGGTGTTTCATTTGTCCAGTCATGTTGGTTCAATCATTCCACAAATATTCGTGAGCATTTACGGTGTGGCCAGTGTTGATCCAGGTGGACAAGCAAAAGCTAGTTAGATAACAATTCGGTAAACAAACACATCATGATACTCCCTCATAAGTCAATAAAATAAAAGGGCAAATAGGTTCGAGCTGCATAGTCCTGTATGGCAGCCACTTGCCACATGTGCCTATTGAGCCATGAAACATAGTGCATTTGAACTGAGGTATGCTGACCACACCAGATTTCAGACTCAGTGCATAAAGGAAATATCAAATGTCTCATTAATAATTTTTATATTGATTAGACGTGATAATGATAATATTTTGGATATACTGGGCTGAGTAAAATCTGCTATCAAAATTATTTTGCCTGTTTTCTTTACTGTTTAGTGTGACTGCTTGAAACTTAAGCTGCCACATGAGGCTCATCTTGTATTTCTATTGGGTAGGGCTGGGCCAGAGAACCAGAGAGAGGCAGGATCTCCTTCAGCCTGAGACCCCAGGAACAGTCACTCCGCCCTCTGGAAGACCAGCGTCCCAACTGGAGGAAAGGCAAATTCACGGGAGGCTCTGCGATGGGAATGAACCTGGCCCACTGGAGTCATAGCCAGGCGGTATGGCCCAGTGGGGAGTGTAGAGGGAGGGAGGAAAGAGCTGAGGCTGGCAGGGCTGCGGGCCAGGCACTAGGCAGGGGCCTGGAGGCCAAGTTTAGGATTTGGGATTCCATCCCGGGAGCAGTGGGAGAGCACTAGAGGGTTTGCGTCAGGGGAACACCATGGTCTGATTTAGACTTTGTAAAGATGCTGCACTCTGGCAGCCATGTGGAGAGGGCTGGTGTGTAAGCCAGAACAGAAGCAGGGCCACCAGGCAGGCGTCAATCTCCCAGAACCCCAAAGCTTTTGGCCGCTCCAGGTGCCTTCAAAAGAGGATAGGAGACAAAGTCAGAGATGAGACGTTGCTACGTCTCTCCCACAGAGAGCTAGTCTTAATTCTACTTACATTACAATTTTGATTATGTAGAACACCTCTTTCCTCATAAGGGAGATAAAGGGAGTGTTTATTATCCAAATCCAGCCTGGGATTCCGAGAGTGCTCCTGCTGCTTCATGAAGTTCCGCATAATCGGCCTCCTCGGAGCAGAGAGGGTATTAGACTAGCTTTTCTTTATTAACTGGTTTCCCATTTCCTGTGTTCTACCATCACCACACTAATTAAGTCAAAAATTGGGGGGAGGGGTCGTAGGTTTGTCGTTTTGATCTCATTTAATTCTTTTACTTCGTTCTTGATATTTTAAATTAACTCAAAATCTGGTTTTCTTCTCTCATGAGGCTTCCATCCCTTTCACTGGACCCTATTTTTGTATTTTAGCTTCCGGGGTTCACCCCTAAACCCCCAATTCAAGGATGTCAGCTGAACACCAACCCCCTAAACTCATTTACTCTGGCATTTTCCATTTGCTTTGCTGTTTCTAGATTCTCATTTTCCCCTAGCTCGTTGGTCATTTTTGCCACTGGTGAGTCATTTGCTCTGAGTCATGCTTGGCTGTGATGCAAAGCCAGGAAAATGCCTCAGAACGCACCTGGCTTACAAAAGGATGTCACTGGGAAACAGGGTCTGCACCCACGGTCTGTTTTCCTAACTGCGTTCAATAAGCAGAAGGAAAAAATAGCCCATTTTCGCTTTTTTTCTTCCAAATGTACTATTTCTCTCCGCATTTGTGGAAAGAGTTTTAGTCAATTCATTTCAGACTTTCAGAGGCAGGAGAACGTATCTGGAATGAACCTAGAACCCCCAAGATGCAAGGCGGTCTTCCTTATGTAAGGTTCTTCCTCCGCAGTACCACGCGCACCTTCACACATGGGCCACTTCAGGACAGGGGTCACCAAGCTGTGCATAAAACTAAAGATGAGAACTGCCCCCGGCCAGAGGAGACTGGGAGATGACAACTAAATGCAACATGGTACCTGGGTTGGATCCTGGCACAGAAAGCTGCCTGAGTCTGTGTGCCAGTTCTGCCTCCGTCTTCTCATCTGTGAAGTAGGGATGGTAACAATGGCCATCCCATAGTGTTCTTGTGAAGATTAAAGTGACAACCCTCACATTGAGCACCTAGCACGTTGCTGGGCATGGCAAAGTAAACGGGAAAAATATGAGCTACAACAACCACCTTACCCCTCAGGAACACAACACAAAGGTCCCCTTCCACCTTCCTGAGCTTGCCACCTTGCCGATCTAACTCTGAAGTTTAAGGAACTTCACTCTGAAAACCACTCCATGAATAAAAGCTTCTCCCCACACTGTTACCTCAAAAGCCTCATTCTTCTAAGCCCCTTCCTTCCAAAAATTAAACTCTTAGCACAGGTGTTGTCACTTATCACATGGGAACAAACAGCCTGTCCAGTCCACACAGACAGGGGTTTGAAAAGGCAGGAAGAAGAATGGATAGTCGGGATGAAAGCACAGCCCACAGGGTGGTGGCGGAGGGCGGGGGCGGGCACTCAGGGACATTAAAGGAAGGAGCCACACACAAGGGAATGCTGGGATGGTGCTGCTGGGGAGAAGGCTGCGAACCCAGAGGGTAGGAAGGCAGAGCCAGAAATGACTTTCCACTGGACTTCTTTGTGTATCTTTTGAATCTTGTATCATCTGCATGTATTACCTAGTCAAAATTAATTCAGTTAAGTAAGGGAAGGGGGTATTTGATATTGAGTAAGACAGAGCCAAAAATAAAAAGGTCTCTGAGGGCAAGGGTGCAAGTCATTTCAGATATTTTGCTGGCAGCCTGCCCTGCTCTCACCCACTCCCTTACCCCCTCACCCCCACCTCCAAAATGAGAAAAGTTATTCGGTGACCTCCTGGATGGCTTGTTTTTAGAACATCAGCAATAGCCTTTCAGGGTCAAAATCTAAGACTCTGAAACTCAGGACTCTCAAAACCTTATGAAAAGGCCCTTCAGAATCACTGGAACAGCTCCACGAGGGAAAATGCAACTTCTAATGATATCACCTCCCATCAAAGCCACTGCGTGAGGTCCAACACTGGAGCGCCACATTCGGCTGTACCTTCATTCCACCACTGGGTGTCAGTGAGCTAGTCCTGCAGCACAAGGGCAGGGGCCGGCAAAATGAGGGTGTATTAAAGGAAATAACCCCCCCAGGGCCCCCGCAGAGCCAGGGAAGGAGTCCCAGATCCTACCGCATTTGCTACCAGTAAGACCTGTCCACCAGCAGGCGGTGACGGGTAGGAAGGCCGAGGGCTTTGTAATCAGAGTCGGCAGGTTCATCTGGTCCTGCATGACCCTGGGCAAGTCACTCAATTGCTCCTCCTCACTTGTGACATATAGAGATCACCACTCACCTTGCAAGTTGTAAGAACCATGGAAGCTTTATGTACAAATATCCAAATCCATGTCATTATCCCTAAAAGCCCAGCACCTCCTGCCCGTTTTTCCCTTTAAAATGTCACTGGACTTGAAGTTGGAAGATGTTATGCATTGAGTTGTGTCCCCCTAAAAAGATGTGTTGAAGTCTTAACCCCCGGAACCTGTGAATATGACCTTATTTGGAAACAGATTCTTTGCAGATGTAATTAGTTAAATTAAGAGAAAATCATAATGGCATCGGCTGGATCCTAAATCCAATTTGACTGGTATCCTTATAAAAAGAGAAGAAACAGAGACACACATACAGAGAAGATAAGTGAAGGCATACACAGGGAGAAGAAGGCCACGTGACACAGGGGCAGAGGTGGGAGGGGTGCAGCCGCAGCTGAGGAACACCAAGGTCTGCTGGAAGCCACTGAGGTTGGGAAAGGCATGAATAGATTCTCCCTCAGAGCCCCAAGAAGGAACCACCTCACCAACACCTTCTGAATCTCTGATCCCTCCAACAGTGATAGAATAAACTCTCGTTTTATGCCACAGTGTGTGGTACTTCGTCACAGCAGCCCTAGGAAACTGATTCAGGAAGTTATCGGATTTTGCTACCTATCGAATGCATGAATTCTCTTGCCCAAAGATCAGCTGGCCAGCTTATGTATGACTGCCTCTAGTAAAAACCAACCAACCAACAAAAACCCAATAGTATCTACCAACGAAGCAATCCCCACCCCACCCCCTCATGAAAAGGTTTGACCGTCATAAATACCATTCATTTAAAAATATTTATTAAGCACCTACTATATGCCAGGTATTGTTTGGGGCACTGTTGATAAGAAGTGGTAAATGTGGAGCAGACAATAACAGGGTCCTCAAATAAGGTCATTTCTGATAGTGTTATGAAAAAATAAAACAATGTAATGAGATAGAGTGAGTGGGATCCAGGAAGTGGATCCAGGAAGAAATTACCTGATGGTTAGGGAATGCCCCACTGAGGATATGACTTTGGAGCAGTGACTTGAATTACAGGGAGCCAGCCGTGGGAAAATCTGGCAGGAGGAACCACCGGTGCAAGGGCCCTGAGGCAGAGCAAGGCAGACATGCTCAAAGCACAGAAAGAAGGTGGGCCTTCTGTGAGTAAGAGAGCAGTAAGCGATGAAGCTGGAGAAACAGGCAATGTCGGTCGGTACTCAAAGCCACCCCAGTAGACTAAGGTAAGATGTTTCAATTTGATCCCATGAGTACAGGGAAGCTACTGGGGAGAGACATGATGACTCATAGTTTTCAAAAGAGCTCTCTGACCCAATAAAGTTCTTAAAACTGAAATCTTTCTCACTATTACTTTTATCCTTTGGTTTTGGGGATCTTGGGCCTTTACAGGACAAGTTTAATAAATGACAGTCTGAACCTTTCATGAGGCTGGCTCCTAAGATCCTCGTGGCTTACCGGCTCGAAATCATTCACCACTGGAGCAATGCCCAATGAACATGCTTGATTTTTCCCTACGTCCTTCATTAAATGTGATGTCTAGAAAGGAACACAATATTCCAAGCATGGAGCAGACTGGAACTATCACCTTTCTCATTCCAGATCTATATTTCTATTGATTGCCCTAAGTTTGCCTACTGAAACGTATCTATGATAACCTCCCCCTAGAGTCCCTCTAAACACACACAAACACAAACACCTTCACCTGAGGATATGTTTAGAAAGAGGAAAAGGTAGAGGGAGGGAGGGAGGGAGGGAGAGAGAGAGAGAGAGAGAGAGACGATGTGAGAGAGAAGCATCCATTGGCTCCTATATGCACCCCCTCCCGTGTGCAACTTACGTACATGCCCTGACTGAGAATTGAACCCACAACCTTTTGGTGTACAGGACAACGCTCCAACCAATTGAGCCACCCACCAGGGCTGAAGTCCCTTTTTGATGCCCAGGGATTAAACCTTGTTCTTTCCTTAATGAGAATGGCTGTGCCATGTTTGTTGTTGTTGCATTGTGTGTGTTTTTCGGTAAGTGTCACCATTACCCAAACAATACCATGTATTAAAACGATCAAATACACAAAACTACTGGGTCAGCTCCTGAAGTTTCACAACCACTGCATTTCTCTTCCGGATGAAGGAGAAGGACAACAATTATGGCAAGTT
>NW_006289713.1:5706842-5708994 GCF_000327345.1 Myotis davidii
ACAATTGCTTCGGTCTCTTGCATCACACAGCTGAAGACACCTAGACTATTTGGAAACACTGAGCACTTGAGCAAAAGACACTCCCTGCAATCATACTTCCTACTGGGTTTCTCAAAGACTATAAACAAATCTGAGTAGATGCAGACTATCTCACGCTCGGGGTAGGAGGAAGTGGTGAAGGCGCATCTGCCCCTGAAAGCTAAGCTGACTTCGTAAGCAGGGAAATGGTAGGAGGGAAGGATGCTCTGCCAATGGATGCTGGGAAAGCCCTGCAGTCTTTGGATGTGCAGCTTTCTGGCCAGATCCGTCCCACATCCCCGTCCACATCCTGTGTTAGATGGCTACGTTTACCACTGCTTTGCCCCCTCGTACCTAAGTGACCTTGGGCAAGTCACTTAGCCTCAGTTTCTTCGTGCGTGACACTGAAATGAGGACACCACCTATATCACTCCAAGTTTATTGTGAAGATCAATTAAGATTTTGCGTGCAGAAGCCCTTCGTAAAGTACTCTCTTGTAAAAGTGAGGGGTTATTATTGGTAACAGAACTTTTCTCCTCCCTTTGCAGCTCTTTCCTGCAGCTCATGGCCTTTCCATGACTCTTTTTTATCTTCCAAGGATGCTTTTTGGTGCTTCTTTTAACCTGATTATTTTCTTTTTTGAAAGAGGAGGGAGGCAGAGAGGGAGACATGTAGTATAACTCACCCCACTCTAAACTTTTCCTAAAAATTGTCCTAGAAGAAGTCCCTTTAGAGCCATTGGAAGTCATCATAAAGCAGTTTACCTCTGAAGAACCAGTCATTGTCATGAAAAGAGAACCACATCTGATATTTGTGGATGTTCTCCACTTTCTGGAATTCTGTAGCAAATTCATCAGGTTGATAACTTACTAACGTCACTGAATAGCTTCTTCATTATCTTTAACTAGAGGCCTGGTGCACGGATTCGTGCACCGGTGGGGTCCCTTGGCCTGGCCTGTGGGGATCAGAATCTCCAACATTCCCTGAGGAGTCCAGGATTACGAGAGGGCGGTTTGTGGGCGATGCACCCTGGAATCGGGGTCCCTCCTCTCTGGTTCCGGGTGCGTCACTCGAGAACCGCAGCTGCCAAGTCACTGCAGCTCGGCAGCTCCTGCATTGAGCATCTGCCCCCTGGTGGTCAGTGCACATCATAGCTACCGATCGGATGATCAGACAGTCGATGGTAGCTTAGGCTTTTATATATGTAGATTGTTACATTCTCAAATAATACGAACTATCGTCACATTAACTGACAATGCCTACAAAAGACAGACACTGCAAACAACAACAACAAAAACATGGGAATGCATTCCAGACCCAAATGAGAGGCTAAAGATAATCTGCTGATCACCAAGAGTGCTATGTGTGCATCCTCAGCTATCTTCATTTCTTTAATGGAAAAGAAAAATTTCATGAGTCAACTTTTTCATTGTGAGCCGATCTCCATAGCTTATTGCCCTGCACTTCAGTCCTATTTCTCAACAAAGTGGAAATAAAAAAGTGATAGCCAAAGGGAAATACTTTGCATAATGGGAGAAGACACACTTCCAAACAGAAATATAAGACGGCAATGAGCGCTCATATGTAACACAATCTTAAATTTCCTTTTTTTTTCTTTGCTTAATTCAGTGCTAAGCATCTCCGCTGCCCAGGTTTAGATTTAGGGAGGGGGTGCCTGCAATAAAATGAATCTGAAGCATTAGCCTTAGGTGACAATGACCTGGGCCCTGACAGATATCAGCTTGCCTGGAACACTGACTCACCACAGCTACAACCCCCAGGTCAGGGCGCCTCACAGGTGCCAGCTCAGAGCCAAGTTCCTGCTCATTCTGCAGGTTGGCACCCTTGCCTAGCACTTAACCAGAGAGTTGGAGGCGCTGGCCAGTACCTTTTCCTCTTCCCGGTCTCCTTCTCCCAAATCCCATCTACGTGCAACCTAGGGAAGCACAAACCCCGTACAAGAGGAACATGTCCCCAGCTCCAAAAGACCACATCCAGTCCTTTCAAAGGCCCGGACACCGGTTCAGCCGTCCGGAACCGGCTGTCCTGCACTGCGCTTCTAACGCCGCGTTTGTGCTGCTGCGCCCTCTGCAAACCCCGCTCTGCTCACCTACCGGTCCGGAGGAGGGGAGCC
>NW_006289713.1:5709029-5709367 GCF_000327345.1 Myotis davidii
CACGCACGACGGCAAAGGTCTTTCCAGCCTGGTCGCAGGCACTCCCCCCCCCGCACGCCTTCCCAGGGGCCTGGGGGTCTTCATCCCCTCAAGACTGGGAGCCAGCTCCATCGCAGAGCCACTTGGCGACACCATCTGCCCCCAGGGCGGTCCCCCAGCCTGCGGGCTCCCCTTCCCGTTTCCTCCTCCCCGCCCGGCACCGCAGACCCCGCAGGAATCCCTGCGGCCCAAGGCCCTTGACCCCGCGTCACCAGTGACCCCCTGCCCCTCCCACAGCCCCTCACGCGCGGGTCCCAGAGAAGCCCGTGCCGTTGCCTCGGGCGCTCCAGCTGTCGCCC
>NW_006289713.1:5709763-5710207 GCF_000327345.1 Myotis davidii
CTCGTTTCCTGGGTCTGCTTAAAAGTAGGGTGTCTTGGGAAGGGGTAGGAGAGCAGACTGTTGTGGGTGATCTGGTGGCTGTAGGGGTGGGTGGTGAGGAGTTCCGCAGGGCGGCGGGGAGCATGGCCTGGTTCTGCTTGCTTCCCCGCGCCCAGTGTCCCCACCTTGAAAACACCGTTTGCCATTTCTTGCCCGCCTGTTCCACCGTTAGGGTCAAGTCACGGCATTAATGACCATACTTTACAAATAAGAAAACAGTATGGTGTTTCCTCAAAAATTTAAAAATGGAACTGCTATTTGACCCAGTGATCCCACTTCTAGGAATATATTCCAAGAAGCCAGAAACACCAATCAGAATGGATATATGCATCCCTATGTTCATAGCAGCACAATTCACCATAGCTAAGATCTGGAAACAGCCTAAGTGCCCATCAGCAGATGAAT
>NW_006289713.1:5710427-5711427 GCF_000327345.1 Myotis davidii
CTATGCTTTTAAGTGCATATATTAGAGATCAACCGAAGGACTTGTATGCAGGCATATAAGCATAACCAATGGACACAAGGCACTGGGGGGGTAGGGTTGAGGGCATGTGCCGGGGTGTAGGGGAGGCCGAGGGAAGGTCAATGGGGGAAAAAGAGGAAGGAGACATAGGTACTACTATCTGTAATACTTTAAACAATAAAATAAAATTAAAAAAATAATAAGTCAGGCAGGGATGCATGGTATAGAAGGGCAATTTGAGGCTGATAGATTGCACCTTGCCTGCTCCACAAGCTTAGGCCAGGCTGCATCTTTTTTAGCAAATACAATAAACACACCATTCAAGCCATCCTGTTTCCACATTTCTTCAATTTAAAAAAATAAAATAAAAAGGTAATGCCCTGGCCTGTGTAGCTCAGTTGGTTGAGCATCATCCCATGGGTCAAGAGGTCATGGGTTCAATTCCAGGTCAGGGCAT
Organism: Myotis davidii; assembly: GCF_000327345.1. Lineage (NCBI taxonomy): Eukaryota > Metazoa > Chordata > Mammalia > Chiroptera > Vespertilionidae > Myotis > Myotis davidii. The sequence continues at coordinate 5,710,903 of NW_006289713.1, forward strand.
ATACCTAGGTTGCTGGCTCCATCACTAGTAGGGGACGCGCAGCGGGCAGCCGTCTATGTTACTCTCTCATCATCCATGTTTCCCTCACCATTACTATCCCTAAAAAAAAAATAAAAACTTTTTTTTGGTTCATAGTTCAGTGCTCAACCACTGAGCCACACCAAGCCGACCAAAAAAAAACTTTTTTTTTAAAGGTGAACAATAGTAGTGCTCCTATGGAAGCCTTTTACTAGTATAGTTCTAAAGGAAGGAAGTATAGAAGCAGAAATTGACATCTCCCCAGTAAGTTCGGGGTTAGGCGAAACTTGGTTCCAACACTTAGCAAATTAAGTATCTGATTCCGGAGTATGGGCTCCGTACCTAAAACTCTAAAGACATTTCCACAGCTACATTGCAGAGCTATTGTGCTCCTGGTGGTTGCTCATCTACACTAATAAAAGAGAAAAATGGTAATTGGCGTACGACGCTACCCTTTTCATTGGCTAATCAGGGCTATATGCAAATTAACTGCCAACTCAGATGGCA
>NW_006289713.1:5711972-5729295 GCF_000327345.1 Myotis davidii
ATCGGATGGGGCTGGGGGTCCCCTGCTCAGGCCTAATGCCTGGGCCAGAGGCATCAGGCCTGGGCGGGGGGCAGAACCAGTGATGGGGGGAAGTGAGGGTCCCCTGCCCAGGCCTGACGCCTCTGTCAGACGCGTCAGGCCTGGGCAAGGGGCCGATCCTGCGATTGGAGGGTGATGGGGTCAACGCCTGAGGGCTCCCAGTATGTGAGAGGGGGCAGGCTGGGCTGAGGGACACTCCCCCCACCCCCACACCCACACCCAGTGCATGAATTTTGTGCACCGGGCCCCTAGTATGAAATAATAAAGCCCTGTCTCGAAATACAGGCAGTGGTATCTGAAATGGGGCTGACTGTCAATTTTAGAAAACTGGCTTCTCCGAAGTGTTAGTTGTGCAGAAAGAACTGGAGGCCTGCCATTTAGGAGAAAAGATGACATGGATTGATGATCAGGTATCTTTCCTGAACCCCAAGCATGGAGCTGCTGGTCTGTGGGAAGAGGACCTGTTGGGGAAAGTTTAAGGAAACTACATGAAGAGAAATAGCTGGAGTCCCATAGGAGCAATGCCTGGGTCATAGCTGCTTCTGGTCCTTCCCAGATTTGCTTGACCAGCTTGGTATGGCCATCATGCCTGATAGTTCTCTTGGTGTTTCAAGTTTGGTGTGAACTAGGAAGGGAAGGAGTATAGCCTGCACTTCTTCATGTGGACACTACAGATAAGTAGACATACTGTTGGTTCCTGTAAGGTCTGCCCTGTGTCCAGGAGAGTCTGAGCCTGTCTTGCATGTTTTATGGGAATGGAGGAGTATTGTATCTGTGGCTGGAGGAAGTCCCCCTCTGTTCAGTGAGTGAACCTAGCACAAAGCACCATCTCTCCTATAGGCCTGACCAGGCTGGTGAGACCAGCTAGTTAGGGAAATTGAAAAGTATGAGCTCATTCAGGGCCAAATTCCATTTGGGGGAAATATAATTTCTCTTCAAGAGATTTATATGGACTTTCTTTCTTTCTATCTCATTAAAGGTCTTCTGACCTTGCCAGAGGGTTGGAGAGAGGCAGATGACATAGCCATTTTTTAAAAAGGGGAAGAAGAAAGTAAGTTCAGTGAACTTGACTTTGGGCTTGAAAAATCTTCATAACAGATTACTTACAAAAAATATGTGTGCCCCTCAGAAGAGGAAGCACCAATGAAAAGACCAAGTCATGCTAGATTAACCTTATCTCTGTTGTGAAATATAGAGACTGATAAATCAAGAAAATGTAACAGCAGTAGTATGTCTGGACCTGGAAGATGTGTTTACCAGGATTCTTTCAATGATAAGAATTCAATTTATACTGGTTTTTGAAGCGAGGAACTGTATTGGCTCCCATAACTGAAAAGTTCTGGAGTTGGTCCAGCAAGATCTAGGGGCTCAAATGATGTTATCAGAACTTAGTCTCTTTCCCCTACCTGACTGCTTCCCTCTGATTTGGCTTCATTCTCAGATTAGGTTCTTTTTTAAAAATATATATTTCATTGATTTTGTACAGAGAGGAAAGGAGAGAGATAGAAACATCGATGAGAGAGAAACATGGATCAGCTGCCTCCTGCACATCTCCTACTGGGGATATGCCTGCAACCAAGGTACATGCCCTTGACCGGAATCGAACCTGGGACCTTTCAGTCCGCAGGCCGACGCCCTATCCACGGAGCCAAACTGGTTTCAGCAGATTAGGTTCTTTTTATGGAGTGGTCTCTAGCAGCAACAGGCTTATATTCTTTCAACTTAGCAGAAGAAAAAAAAAAAGGATTCTCTCTTTCAATATTTCCAGCCGAAGTCCCAGGATTCGGTCTGAATGGACCAACATCACTCATGTGCTCATCCCCTTGAACCAATCTCTGAGGCCAGGTGTTGGGATAACTGGATTGGCCACACCTGGACAGGAGTGAGGCTCAGCCCTAACCAGCTATTTGGGTAGGGAGCAAGGGAAGGGTGGATCCCCACAGGATACTGTTGTGAGGAGAAGGGGGACAGATTCTGGGCAGGCAAGGAAAAACAACATATTCAGGACCAAGCATTGCTAAGATATCTCATGATACTATATGAAGGGCAGGAAGAAAAGGAAGGAGAAATAGTAAATTTATTGGATGACTGAATTAATATTCAAAAATATTTTGATTAGAGAATGAGTCCAAAAACAATTATACAAGATAAAGCTGGTGTTGTGACACAGCATTAGTCTGTGTTTCTGGCTGCCCTCTATATTTTCCCTCCCCCTTTGTAAGATATTGCACAAACTTAGTGGCTAAAATGACACAAATTTATTACCTTACAGTTCTGGAGGTCATGTCCTAAAATCAAGGTATCAGCAGGGGTGATTCCTTCTGGAATCTCTGGGGAGAACCATTTTCTTTCCTTTTTCAGTTTCTAGCAGCTTCCTGCAATTCCTTGACTCCAGGCCCCTTCCTCCATCTTAAGAAGCAAACTCTTAATCTGGAATGGTTGCCAGCTTTTTTCCCCTTCAAGAGACTAATGTGTAGTAGGAGTACAGGCCAGGTGTTTTGTAGAATGTCCCTTTATATTTTTCTGAATGCTCCCTTATAGAGTCCAGAGTACTGTATAATTTTTGGCAGCAGTACTACATAACTGTGTGTCCTTAATGCATTGTATCAGGAGGCACAAACATCAGTGTGTCTTGTATGATACTATGCTTGAGCAATGGTTGAGATGGCGATATATTTATTCAGTGTAAAGGGACCGTTTCTTCCCTTTGTAAATAACTAGTAATCTGTGGAGAGACGCTTTGAGATAATTTAAATATCCTCTTTTCCGGTAGTTTAGCATCCATTAACAATAATACTAGCGTTGCAAAACCTTGAGTGTTCTAATTCAATGAGCTGACATTCATTAGTTGACATTGCCCTGCATCTCTTCTTGCCCTTCTCCACTATGCTTTCCACAAAGAAACTAGAATGACCTTTAAAAACCACAAATGTGATCAAATCCTCCAGTGGCTTCTCACTTTCCCTCAAATGTGGCTGGAGTCCCTCAACTGGTTGTTAGGGCCCTGAATGACCCAGGCCCTTCAAAACGCTCCAGCCGGGACTCAAGCCACTCCCCCATTGCCCTCCACACAAGGGCCCCTTACAGAACTCCAAACAATCCCAGTTGCTTTCCAGCAAAGGGCCACCCCATCTCCCTTTGCTTGGAACCCTCTTCCTCCACCTCCTGCACCCTTTGCTAATCAAACACCCCGGTGTCCTTCACATATCACATGCTAAAGAAAGCCTTCCATGTGACCCCCACACCAGACCAGATTCCCAGGTTTATACCCTCTCCCCATACAATGTCCTTTTCCTTTATTGGAACATATCAGTTTGTAATTGTGCATTTATTTGTCATTAGTCTCTGAGCTAATTAACATAACAGGCAGGACTGTATCTGGTTTTGCTCACTCATGTCTGCAGCACTTAGCATGGTGCCAAGCACAGAGTAAATCACTAAATACCTCTGAATGAACCAATATGAGTCTAAGAAAGTGGTTCTCAACCTTCCTAATGCCGCGACCCTTTAATACAGTTCCTCATGTTGTGGTGACCCCCAACCATAAAATCACTTTCGTTGCTACTTCATAACTAATTTTGCTACTGTTATGAATTCTAATGTAAATATCTGATATGCAGGATATATTTTCATTGTTACAAATTGAACATAATTAAAGCATAGTGATTAATCACAAAAACAGTATGTGATTATATATGTGTTTTTCTGATGGTCTTAAGCAACCCCTGTGAAAGGGTCGTTCGACGCCCAAAGGGGTCGTGACCCATAGGTTGAGAACCGCTGGTCTAAGACAAGGACAAGAAGAGGACTGAGTTAATGGAAAAGAGCACAAATGGGCAGGGGCTTGCTTCCAGGTGACTTGGTGGGTTGAGCCTTGGCAGCAGGAGCAGAGGACTCATGTCACTAGCCAGTCCTTGGAGGTAGGTACAGAGCTGCCTTGATATGGAGCATGGCCTCCGGCTCCTTAGGGAGTGTGCACAGTATAATTGCAGGATCTTCACAGCCAGGTGCAAGGAGGTCTACAAGCTTCTCTGCTTCCGGTGGGCAATCACTTAACCCTGAGCCTTCGTTTCCTGATCGTACAGCTTCACGGGGATGGATGTGAGGATGAAGTGAGTCTGTGAGGCAATATGACAGCAGCAAAGAGCAGGACATCTGGGTTTGAATCCTGGCTCTCCATTACCAGCTGTGTGACCTTGGTTGAGCACACTGCTTAACCTCACTGGGCCCATTTCTTCATTTATGAAAGGGGCCAACCATGGTGAGTTCATTCATCCCATGCATTATTACTGAGTACCTACTTATTGACAGACACTGGGGAGACAATAGTGGAGATGAACATAACTCCCTGTCTTCCCTGAGGCTGGCATTGCGGTGAGAGAGAAACAATGGGATAACTAAGTGAAAGATACAGGAAGTTAGCTGAGACATGACAAGGAGCAAAGCTGGGTGGAGGAAGTGAGATGTTGCAGAAATGGAAGAGGGGGGATTTTAGGTGGGGTTCCAGGGAGAAAGATGCCTTCCAAGCCAAGTTCCAAAGGGCATAAGAGAGTGAGCTTGAGATATCCAGGGGCCGAGCCCAGAGCCTGACACTCAGTAACTGCTCCATACCTGCCCACTAGCCATATGCCTTCCCACCAGCACAGTCCTGCAGCCTCAGCAGGCTCTACCCACAGCTGGAGGCACAGTGACGCAGTGAAAATAAATTCAGGAACACATCATACCACTTTGTGGGCTTTGTCTAATACCATGGATTGTGGAGTATAAGCCTTCTGGCTTCCCTAATCTGGCTGTTTATTCAACACTACAAACTCAGTGGGAAAAGTAAGAAACAACCCCAAACATCCTTCTGTGGGGAAGATGCCTTGAGAGTATTTAAACATCCTATTTTCCTGCAGTCTAGCACCCATTAACAATAATACTATCGTGGTTGCCAAACCTTGAGTGTTCTATTTCAATTGCTCCGTTGACATTTATTAGCTGGCATTTCCCTGTATCTATTCTTGACCTTCTCCAATATGCTGTCCACAAAGCAGCTAGAATGACCTTTAGAAACCACAGATGTGACCAAATCCTCACTGGGTCTTCTGGAACAAACCTCTGTACCCTTGTCTGGCTTCTCTCTCTCTCTCTCTCTCGCACACACACACACACACACACACACACACACACACTGTTTACTTGAAGTTGAACAGACAATTACTGGGTGATTTTTTACCAAGTGAGCACCCATATAACCAGCACGCAGATCAAGAAATAGACGATTAATAGCATCCCCCATCAACGGTAACCACTGCCCTACCCTGTCTTCTTTACCAAAGATCAGTTTTGCCTGACTTTGCACGTCTTTTTAATGAGATCAGATGATATGGACTCTTTTGTGTCTTGCTTCTTTTACTCAACATCTTATTAGTGAGGTTGATCTGTATGGCTGTGTGTAGTGTAGACTTCCATTCTGTACAGTATTTCATCGTAGGAATATACCACAATTTACTTATTCCTTCTGTTGCCCAGTTGCTTTTAGATTGTTTCCAATTTAGGGCTATCATGGGTAGTGCTGGGTGAACATTCTAGCACATGCCTCTTGGTGAACATAGGTACAGTATGCTCAGCTTCAGCAGATACTCCCAACAATTGTCCAAGGCAGTTTGACAATGACATGCCCACCAGCAGCGCATGGAACCTCTAGTCACTTCATCACTTGGGGGTTTTCATGTTAGGTATGTATATAGCCTTCCTTGTGGATAAGTGTGCATTTCCCTGATGACGACTGAAGATGAACACTGTTTTGGATAATCTCTTTTGTGAAGTACTAGTACTTGTTCAACTGTTCTGCCAATTGTTTTATTGGGTTGTCTCATTTACTTTTAATTATAATTTTATGTATGTAAAAATGAATATAGGGTTTAGAAAAATAAGTTACAGACTTGTTTCTTGTATATTTTTCCAGGAATATTCTATGTACATAAAAACATATACCCCCTCTTCTTTTTTACACAAATACACAATTTTACACCATAGACTTAACTCCTTCCCCAACAATTTTTTTGTTAAAAACGTTTCTTTTTCAGACTAATTTTTTTATTTTGGTTCTATATAGTATTTTTGATGCTGGTTATGAAAACAGTTTGTAACTCGTCTTCCTATAAACCATATTTTTTTACCATATTTTCTTAGTATACTCATCGACGACTGAAAAAGAACATTTTGTGAAAACGAGTATACACGTTTCTGCCGGGGAAGGGGTTAATATACCTGGAAGACCATTCATATGAACACATGAAACTCTGCCTTATTCTCTTATAATGGCACAGCACAGTATTTCATTTATGTATACAACATAATTTATTTAATATATTGATGGGCATATGGGGTGATGCTAGGTTTTTTTTGTTGTTTTTTGTTTCTAAAAACATGCTACCATAAATACTCAAGTACAAACATCTTTGTGCACATGGGTGAGTCTATCTGTAGGATAAATTCCAGAGGGAAATTGCTGGGCCAAAGGGTATCTTACTCTGCAAAGAGCTGAACAAATTTACAATTGCACCAAGTTGATCTGCCGTGCCAACACGAAGTGTTACCAAACTTTTTTTTTTTTTTTTTGCCAATCTACCAGATGAAAACTGGGATCTCCTTGTACTTTAAATTTGTATTCATTCCTGTTACTTTGAATTTGGGCTGAGCTTCCTTTCACATATGTGAATAGAGCCTCCACGTTTAAAAGGGCTGTTTCCTGGATGACTGGTTATCTGGAAACTAGCTCCTGAGGGGAAACCAGAACTAACCTGGAGATTGGGATATTCCCTTCCCTGCAAAGACCTCCAATTTTAGGAGGTTTTCTGCTCCCAGGACCTCAGTGAAATCAGAAAGAGGCAAAACCAAAAACACCTCTGTGTTGAGACACAATTTTAAAACTGGAAGAAACCTTAGAAATCAAGGCTAATCTCATATTTTAGAGATTAAGGGGAAAAAGACAAAGCTGCAGCCTGGAGAGGGGAAATGACTTGCAGAAGACCACATATGTCAATTCGGTTGAGAAAGAGATGAAAATCCTTGATAAGAGTTGAATTGTTTTTGTCATCTGCTGTCATCCTTGTTAAATATTTTAAAGCATTATTTCATTGTGCTATTATTTCCTTTATTTATTTTAAAGTTAAAATAAACAAGCTATGCTAGCAATAAAAAATGCAGACAACATAACAAGTGTGGGGACTCAGGAGAATTATGGGGTAGGGATTCCCCCTCTCTACTTTTTTTTAAAATTTTTATTTTATTGTTTAAAGTATTACAAATAGCAGTACAAATGTCTCCTTTTCCCCCCCATTGACCTTCCCCTGCCCTCACCCGCCACCCCCAATGTCTTGCGTCCATTGGTTATGCTTATGTTCATGCATACAAGTCCTTCACCCTCTTTACTTTTTGTGAAAGACTTTGAAATGGGTATTGGGTGTTTTCAATGAACAGTTGGGTGTTGTCTGGCACACCCTTCTGGTTATCTGGTTCCATGAGGTTTTTTTTTTCTTTCTTTCTTTAAGCTATTTATAATTCTATAGGGTATAGAGAACTTATAGCAATGAAAGTGATTCTTGCCCACAGATATGACAGACAAGTGAATCTTGTATAGTAGAAGTCCAACTGACCTCCCTCCCCCACTGTAAAAGAAGCCAGTTTTGCACCTAGTAAGCAATTTCATCTCAGCATTCCTGACTACCTATATATGTGTCTGTCTTTTGGATTCATCTCTCAACCATTTGTATCATCTTACATGCTTTCTATTAATTAGTGAGTTAAATGAAATATGTTACATGTGTTTGTATTTGTATAAAAGTCATGATTTTACCTTTTAAAAGTATGTTTTTATTGATTTCAGAGAGAGGAAGGGAGAGGAAGAGATAGAAACATCCATGAGACATCCAGCTGCCTCTTGCACGCGCCCTACTGGGGATGTAGCCTACAACCCCAGGCTTGTGCCCAGACTGAATCCAACTGGTGACCCCTTTGTGTATGGGATGATGCTCAACCACTGAGGCACGGCACGCCCCCTACTGGGAATGTAGCCCACAACCCCAGGCTTGTGCCCAGACGAATCCAACTGGTGACCTCCTTGTGTATGGGATGATGCTCAACCACTGAGGCACACTTGTGTGTGTGTTTGTGTGTGTGTGTGTGTGTGTGTGTTTGTGTGTTGTTGATGTTTTTATGCGTGTGTGTGTGTTTTAAAGAAGATAGTCCTTTAACATTGCTTGCAGCAAGTATATCTCAAGTACAGTCTTGGTGTCATCAGAGATAACCATCCTTTCTTTCAGCCTATGTGGAAAGAATTGACCACTGACTGGAGGGGCCAACCTCACTTTTTCCTTTGTGGAAACAACGATCCCAGGCAATAGGAGGCTCAGTGAAGGGTGATTGAATGCATAGCACCATTCTGAATACAGAGATACAAGACCCACTAACACACATTTAAACTTTCAAAGCTGGAATTTTGATGATTAATTTAATGTACCCCTTATTCCTAAAGTTTGGCTGGGGGCAAGACAGTAAATAATGAGAAAGTAGCTTGCAGTCAGTGAGATTCTCATAGTTTCCTTAACTGCAATTACTGCTTTTCTCATACAATTTAGTCAGTACTTACCAGTTTAACAACAAACACTGAGCATCTGCTTCCCAGACCTGCAGCAGTTGCCCCCAAATATTATAGGAAACCCAAATAAATAAAAAACGTGTCTACCTTTAAATATTCAAGACATCACCTGGAAGGAATCCTTGGGATGTTCTGACATCCAGGTCCCTCTCCGAGCCTCAGCAGACGCCAGGTGCCAGGCCTCCAATCCCCAGTCCAGTATGCTTTCCCTTTTCTTTTCTTTTTAAACCAGAGAACTGTATGTTTGTTTTATTTATTTTTTATTTATTTATTTATTTATGTATTTATTTATTTATTTATTTATTTATTGTTTCTAAAGTATCTTTTTATTGATTTTCAAGAGAGGAAGGCAGGGGAAGATAGAAGCATCCATGAGAGAGAAGCACCCTCTGGCTGGCTCCTGCACGCCCCCTACTGGGGATGAAGTTCACAACCCAGGCATGTGCCCTTACCAGGAATCAACCCAGGGATCTCTTGGTGCCCGGGGGCGGGGGGGGGGAGGCACTCAATCACCGGAGCCACACCAGCCGGCTATGCTTCCCCTTTTCCTCAGATGCTTTTACCTCCATCTTTTTCATTGCGGTTTCCATGTCCCCATTTTCTGAGTTCCATTCCCGCACACCCTGCAGGCCACACCTAAAGCTGACAGTTCCTTAAGAGGTCGCCGCGGGCTCCAGCCACTTGGGAAGAACTCTGGACCTTGGATGACAGCTCAACGCGTGGGTTGGACCTTGCGGCAGCCCGTAGCCACTGTCCTTTCCCTTCCGGATCTCAGTTTGGAGATCCTTTACTTTAGCGAGGGCAGCTTGCGACTGGAAGCTGACTCTCTCAGGGAACTGCCACTCCTTAGGAGCCCCTGTTCCAGAGAGACCGTGGCCACAGAGTCCCGGAGAGCGCCTCAAGAGCCCATCTCTGCGGCCGGGAGCCCGGGGGGCAGCCTGAACTGCGCAGGCGCGACGCCGGTGACCCCGCGGGTTCACTTCCGGGGGTCGCACTGCTGTGCTCTCCAGGCAGGGTTCTGGGCTCCGCGGCCACCTCCAAAAAGCCAATGTGGCTCACGAACCGCAGTTTGCCGACCATGGCGAGTACCCAGTCCCCTGGCTCTAGAGGCTTAGCGGGATGTCTCCCTTAGAAGGTGGAGGAGGGCTTGATTAGCATGTTCTCTCAGTAATTGTTGGAATAGATTTAACATGGGGACATAGACTCCGAGAGGGTTTCTGTGGAAGGCAAGTTTCCTAATAAGAAGAGTCTTCCATACATGAATTCAAAGGGACTAAGAAAACCTGCCCCTGTGCCCTCTCCCCACCCCGCCCGCTGTGATCTGCAGCCTCCCGGATTCCTCAGGGGCACTTCGGTGCGTGCACTTGACGTCCCCAGGTGCCTCCTTGTCGCTCCTTAGTCCATCTTTCGGGAGAGGGTCCGAATGGCAGCCCCAGTTTTGTCCCTGACCTTGGCGTGACAGTAAGCTCGCCGAGCCGCTCTTTTCTCCTCTAATAACGGGTTGTTGTCGGGGCTGGAAGAGCGAATGGCTATAAACCCTTCTGTGAGCTGTAAAGCATTGTTTATGGGCATGTATTACAATGGGCTTTCTCCCACATGGTGCGTGGCTTCCTGAATGCTCTTGTTCTTCCTTCCCTTTTCAGTTTTTAACTTTTTTATTCATTGTGCATCTTTCTCATTATCATCCCTTCCCCATCAGTGTTCTTTGGGGGAGATTTCCGGTCAGGGCATCCCGGACAGTCAGGTCAGCTTCAAGACAACGTCTGCATCTGCTCTTAGTGTGGCTAAGGCTCTTCTTCTTGAAAAGTCGTTGCTGCCGGAACTAAGTCTCTTTTTGCTCTTGGGTGGACACACTTTATTGGTTTGTGAGCAACCAGTTTATTATGGTAGTTAAGTTGGAGCGTGGGAAGAACTGTTGATACACCTGCCTTGTAGCTTCTTTTGCTGTCCAGGTTGTGTACAATGCTTTCCAAACCGATGCTACGTGGTTACGTTTGCATTCTGCTTAGTGTATGTACTTAATGCACATACATGTATCTGTTTTACTCTTATTGTCTCAGGTAGTCTAGAAATCTAGCTCAAAACATTTTTTTTCCCTAAACCCTTCACCTCACAGATGAATTTGATTTTTTGATATTGTCTTATAACTTTTACTTATCTAAAGTCACCTTTAAAAAAGTCACCTTGTTAAGTTTGTTTGTTAGGAAGTTACAACTTGTTTAAAGTGACTGGCTATTGAGATACTTGAAAAATGGAATGGAACACAGTGATAAGTTGCATTTCTTGAACACTCTGGAAAATTGAAGTTATATTTGGATTGTGTACTTTTTGGAGTTAGACTGGTAGGTCCCCATTGACTTTTGGGCTGAGAGATGGAGGAGAATAAGACCTCCTGAAAAGGTAATTTCCCAGAGAATTCATATAACAATTGGAACTCTGTGCAGATGTCTCATAGGAGCAAAGTGGGTAAAAATGTATAGAGATGTGTTCTATTACCAGCGACTCATAGCCGGCCTCTGATTACAGTTGGTGATTGCGCCTTTACAGCCATGCTAATCAGTGCACTGTAAAAACAGAAATACTCCCCTGAGGATACAGTCATGCACCACTTAACAGCAGAGATATGTTCTGAGAAATGCATCATTAGGTGATTATGTTGTGTGTGAACATCATAGAGTGTACTTACACAAACGGAGGTGGGATAGCCCACTGCACACCTAAACTATATGGCATAGCCTGTTGCTCCTAGGCTGCAAACCTGTATATCGTGTTGCTGTACAACACAAGATTAAGGCAAACACAAGAGAAAATTATGCAGTTAAGAGACGCAGTAAACCAGATGTGTGACTAGGCAATAGGACTTTTTCAGCTCCATTATAATCTTAGGAGACGACCGTCCTATATGTGGTTCGTTGTTGACTGAAATGTCGTTACGTGGCCCTTGGCTGTATTAGCATGAATAGAATGGCCAGAAATTTATGCAAGAACAGTCTTGACTTAGTCAAAAGTATGGACATACTTTTACATTCTTATTGAAACTGTTACTGCAGGCTTGGACTCTGGTGACATAAGTCATAGAATCTTTGTTAATTGGATGAAGTGGGGGTTAGAAATAAGTTCACATACAAAGTTAATGTTTGGGATAAATTGAGAAGCAGTTTTCCTGATGATTCCAGAGCTTCCCCGCTCCAATCTGTGCTGAACGTCTCTACAGAATAATTATCTTGAAGCAGCTTTTTGGGTATGTGTTTCTTAAAAGTGATGTTTAATTATAAAAGGAACACATGCTTGTTTTGTAAAAAATTCCAACACTAGAGCAGAGCATAAAATCTAAACACTCGTTTTCACTCCCGCCTTCCCCAAGGCCAGTGTCCAGGGTCAGTGTTAACAACTTGCTGTGTGACCCTTCAGCTGTAGCCCCTGAGAAGAGTTCAGGCGAGCTGTGAAAGTTAGTCAGCTACAGAGTCTAGAAGGAACCGTCCACACAAGACCACCCTCACTGTGGGCATCAGCTGCAAGTTTGGGGATTCCCAGAGCCACCCTAATGTTTGATTATTGGGAAGAAGGGCTCACAGAACTCACCGAAGGCTGTTGTCCTCACAATTATGGTTCATAACAGGAAAGGATACAGACTGAAAGCAGCCAAGGTAAGAGGCCTGTAGGACAGAGTCCAGGGAAGTATCAGAGGTGGGGCTTCTGTGAGACGATATGCACAGGGTATTGCCACGCAGGGAAGCTCACCTGGGCCTGGGTGTTCAGAGTCTTTATTGGGGTTCCACCTGTGATTGATTGATCGCTCACTTGCTTGATCTGTTTCCAGGTCAACTGATACTGCATGACTCAAAGCCTCAAATTAAATTGAATTGTTAGTCTTTCTTGTGTGGCCAGCCCCCACTGAAAATCAGATTGTCCGCTGAGGATAAAGGCCAAATCTCCTTTTGGGCAAGGTTAAATTCTTTACTGGGCAGCATCCTTCCTGCTCTCATGGTCCCTTCCTCAAAAAAAATATATGTATTTTTCAACCATTGACAAACGATTGTCTTCTAGATCATGGAGGAAACAAAGGCCACTAGGAGAGTTCTCTCAACTTCGAATCCTTTCTAGGTAAAATACCTGAATATTCATCAGTCTTGTGTATCCCCTTGCCTCTGAAGAAGAGAGAATCCCTCTTTCCCAATGTCACCTTGTATCTGTTCTTTGGTCTGCCTGTTATGAGATAAGCATTTAGTCATTTACTCACTTGCCTCTTTGATTTTCTCTCATTGACTTCTTTGCTTCTTTCTACAAACATGTTCTTGTCTTACTAATCTTAGCCTTGCTTATGCTTTATTCCATCTTGAAAAGCCTTCAGTAGAATCCTGTTCATTGTCTTATAAAATCTAGACTCCTTATGGGGCCAAGAGAATGCCATATATTGGTACAGCACCTTTTAGTTTTGAAAACACTTGTGTTATCTTCCAGTGCCTTGCATGAAATGAAGTGGTTGCTTGGTAAATGTTAGATTAATGAATAATTTGGCTAGGAAGCGAGTGAGAGTCTTCTGTTGGAGGAAACAGCAGGAGCAAAAACACAGAGCTGTGAAGGGCATGTGGCAAGGGGAGCCTGAATGAGCACTGTGTGGAAGAGTGGGGAAGACAGCCTGGAAAGGTAGGGGGAGCAGGTTCATGGTCCCTTGAATACCATGGTCCCCGGGTTTGGGACCAGATTGATTTTGTAACCCAGGCTGTGATTTTGATGACGACTCCTGCAGCCAGAGGGTGGTTGGCACCTGGAAACCCTCTGAGGTTAGGATTCGGCAGCTGTACAGGCAGAGGTGAGGGTGCCCGAGCTTGGGTTGTGGCAAAGGGGAGGAGAGAAGGATTAGAGCACGGGGAGGAGTGTGTGCCTAGAGGTTAAAAGGTACCTAATAAATACTGTCTGTGTGAGTAGTGTCATCAGTAAGTGGAAGGAGGCCACTCCTGTGTTAAGCTGGTGGTTTGGTTCTTTCTGGGAAAGGGTGCAGTTCATTTGCAACACTCAGTAAGTAGGGGGCAGGCAGAATAGAGACGCTTTCGGTTTCCCTTGAGACAGGCTTTTACAGTATCACTTCTTTGTTGAAATGTTTTGAATTCTTAGAGTTCCTTATTTCCCAAATTCAATTTATTCATTACAGAATGCATTTTCTAAAACCAAGTGCTCTGGGAGGCAGTGTATTTTACTGGAAGAATATGGGCTTTGGTGTCAGAACAGTCCTGACTCCACCCTTTTCTGGCTGTGAACTTGGGCAAGTTACTTCAGTTCTAAGGCTCAGTTTCCTCATCCCTACAATGCTAATAATATCGTCCAGCTTTTAGGGTAGTGGCAGGAGTGTGATAATGTGTATAAAGCTCCTGACATACAGTGGATATTCAGTAATTGGCCTTTCCTTTCACCTTCTATGTTTTACATTGTTGTTAACTTGCAACTAAGAGCTAAATGTTTGTTGTACTTTGGATTTGGGTGAATCTGGTGTTCTAAAAATTAAATTCATATTAAATAAGTTAGGAAAATACAGAAGGAGGTTGGGATTCATTAGCATCACTCAGGTTCAGTTATTCCCTGGGATAGGACATTTAGAACTCTGGGGCGCTTTTTATTTCTGGATTTAGAATTCTTGAGGGTTTACTTACCATGTTGGGGTTTTTAAAAATTGCTGCTCCATTTGACTTTGAGTCAGGCTGTGGCTCTAGAACAGGGACAAAGTGAACCCTTTGCTGTGTGTGTGAACAAGCCTTTGAGATGCCTTATCCAGCCTAGGTGCTCCAGGTGACATATCTCCAATTGGTGCTTCCCCAGAAAACCCCCCACTAGTGTGGGCTTCCCTCTTCCTCCCCTTCTCCCTCTCTCCCTTTAATCCTTCCACATTTCTCTCCTACTCTTTTCTCCAAGGCTCCCTGACCTTCTGACCCCACTCCCCATGCTGGATCTCCCACTTTGACCCTCTTTCATATTTCTTTCATGTTCCCATGGGCTTCATTTCTACTTTTTCTTGCCTTCCTCAAGCATGCTCCCTGATTCTCTCATTCATGCAACAGATATTTGCGGCGTGTGTAGTGAGAAGGGCTGGACTGGGGATATTACAAGGAATATTCTGTTGAGGTGTCTGACAAAGGAACAAGACAGCCAGCTAGGGGAGACGGTAAGAGGTGAGGTCAGCAGGCTACAGAATGGGTAGGATTTTATAGGCCCCGGGGGAGGCCTCTGGCTTGTGTTCTAACTGCGGAGGCAGACATGGGATGGTTTTAAGTGAGAGATTGACTCCATCTGATTTCTCAGTAAAAACGTACTCTGGTGCTGGATGGGGAAATGGATGGTGGGTGAGTGGAGGCAGTGAGTGTAGAACAGCACTGATTAGGAGACCAGGTGAGGGCTCAGGTGCCTTGATCTGGCTAGGTGGGGACGTGGAAGAGAGGGTCAGATTTGGGTGGGTTTTGGAGGTGGAATCCACAGGACTTGCTTTGGATAGCTGTGGAGGTGGGGGAGAGTTAAATAAAAGGTGAGTCCTGTGTTTTGACCTTGACCACTAGATGGTGGTGCCTTTATTAAGGCGGGAAGAGTGGGTCATAAGTTTGGTGGGGGGGGGGCTCTGCTTTGACCCTCCTACAGTGGCGTTGTTGAGGAGTCAGTTGGATATACTTAGCGGTGTATTATTAGTTTTGAAGTTTCCCAGATATACATTTTTTTATATATACCTATTTTTAACTACATGGGGCTAAGATCCTGTGAGACCATTTGGAAAGCATATACATAGAGGGGAAAACCTGGGACTGAGCATGGGCACTCCCAACATTTGGGTATCTATGCAGGTATCTATGTATCTCGTAAGTGATAGAGTGTGGCTGGTGAGAAAGGAGAAAAACTCAGAGTTGTCTCCACCCTCCCCCACTCTCTACTCCCAGTCCCCACCCTCCATTCATGAGATGGACTCTCCTCTCCTAGTCCCATGGCTTTTTGCTGGTGTGTTTTCAGCTTGGCATCTTTTTGATATGTGTTATCTGAGTGCTGTTTTGTGTGATTAAGTACTTTAGTGTAAAAGACCTTGCTAGGAAGATTAATGCTTTTACTGTTCACAGTAAGGATAATGACACTTGGCTTTGGTTAGCTTACTACTCTGTTGGGATTTTCCTTAGAGGTTAATATTCTGTTCTTTAGCTTCAGTAATTTGAGAAGAAAATAGTGTTTTCACGTGGTATACATTATTGGTAGGGTTTGAAAGCACTAACTAAATCTTTCATGATTGTAAATTGATGGAAAGAACATTTAAGAACATAAATACAGTAAATACACTGGGAGAGTACTGAATGCTCAGTACTTGTACCAAATTCAGTGCGGGTTCTGGCTTTCTCTTTAGTGTTCCCCACCCTAACTCAGGCCCATCCTGGTTTGCTTATCCTTCAGGTTGGTGACATACCTGGGACATAAGTGCTTGCATCCTCCCTTCACACCCTTTCTGTTTATCAACCTGCTTGCACGGCCATATTTGAGATGTCATCGTTATCCGAATGGCACCTTCTCTGAGTTCTTAAAGGGCATTCAGGAGGAGGTCGATCAATGCTTCTCTCTCATTGGTGTTTCTATCTCTCCCTCTCCCTTCCTCTCTGAAATCAGTAAAAATATATTTAAAACAAACAAACAAACAAGTCCCCCAGCCTCAGTTCCCCCTGGCTATTGTGTCACTTTCTCCAAACCTGGTTCTCATTCTCACCGGGACTTCCAGTTCCTTGAGGTCTTCTGTCTCCTGGTTCTCAGGCCTCACCTGTCATCCGCACTCTGGTTTTCTAGCCCAAGTCTTGCCTCTGATACCCTGGTTTTCTGTCATCTTTGTTAATCTCCAGCCCGTGTAAGCCTTTGCAGTGCTGGGTCAGGCTTTTGGATAAAAGGGGTAGCTGTTCTCATCACCTTATAGAAACTGGCCGTTATCAGCACTGTCTGCGCCCAGTGTTGTGTTTCAGCCCTTCTTTTGGCTGCCCTCCCCCAGCCTCCTGTCCCCCGTCTCAGTAGCTATTCTTTGGTCAGAACACAGTGCTATGGAGTGTGACCCTCTTTCGCTTCGGTCTATCTTGTCAATAGTCTCCCCATCTTCCTCCAATCTAGGGAAGAAGAGTCATTCTCTGTCAGCTGTCACCTCCCTGAGTCTGCACACTTGGACCCTCATTCTTTTTTTAGTTTTAATCCTCACCTCACGATATGTTTTTATTGATTTTTAGAGAGAGAGGAAGGTGGAGAGGAGTAGAAAGAGAGAAACATTGGTTGGTTGCCTCCATATATATCCTGACTGGGGAGCAAACCTACAACCTACGTATGTGCCCTGACCAGAATCGAACCTGCAGTCCTTGGTGAATGGAATGACTCTCCAACCAACTGAGCCACCTGGCCAGGACTGGACCCTCATTCTTTAAAAACAGATAAAAGTGAGCCTGCATTGCGTTTGTAGTTGTAGGACACGTTCAAATAAGTACAAATTAGAAATAAAAAAGAAACCCAACAAGCATGGCTGGATCTCTTAACTTATATTCTCTTAGTCTGACAGTCTGATTAGTTTACCTAGGCATACTCTTCATTCTCTTTATATTCAGTCACTTTTTTTAAACATTAGCGCTCTCTCTCTCTCTCTCGCTCCCT
>NW_006289713.1:5729966-5731597 GCF_000327345.1 Myotis davidii
GAATCAAACCACGTCCTTTTGGTGTATGGGCAACGCTCCAACTGAGCCAAACCGACCAGGCAGCTCTTGGCACTCCTGAAGCTGAATCCGCCTGGCATCTCCTGGCCCCCCCTTGTTGACTGCTCCCACCTTCCTTCCTGCCCTTAACTTCCTTCCTGGCTGTTCCTCCCCTTTCCTGTCTGTGCTCCCCAGGGTTTCAGCCTCACACTTCTGTGGCCTCTTGGATGAGTGTATCCGGCCCCACTTCACCTCTTCCCTCTGCACTGGGTCTCTCATTCCTTATCTCTAGGTTGGGGCTGGAGGAGATCAGCTATTAGTTGGCAGCTGGTCAGATCTGCTATTTATTCCTTGTGCCCCAGTCGCAGCACTCTCTCGCTGAGCCTGCAGCGCCCGTGTTCCATGAGAGGGTCAGCCAGGGCAGTCAGGTCTCTGAGTGCCTTTTATTCCCCCACACGGTGCCCCGGCCATTCCGCGTTGGTGGCTATGCTTTTTCTGCTGGAACTGCCTCTCGGCCCCTCATGCCCTGCCCTCCTCTCGGCCCTGACCTCCATCATCTGCTCTGGGTCACAGCAGCAGCCTCCTGGTTGCCTTGTTCCTTCCATCCTAGTCTCACTTGGTGGTCAGTTATCTTTTTAAAACATCTGTCTCTTTACCTAAATTCTGGTGCCTCCCATTCTAGCAGAATGAAGTGCAGAATCCAGACTCTTTAGCTGGGCATCAGAGTCCACCCTTGGGTCACATTTCCCTTCCCTCTCCCCTGCCCTGCTCTGCCCCCCTGCGCCTTTCGCACTACTCTCTCCTCCTGTTGTATCTTGCGTGTTCATCCGGGCCCACCCTCTGTCGTCTTTACTGACACTTGCTCTGGTTCCCGCGGACAGAATTGGTCTTTGTCATCTCTCCCTCCACACCTTGCTCCTAATTTGGGGATAACACTTAGCACATTACTTACAAGGCTGCCTCCCACCTCTGCTAGTTTGTGAGCTCCTGTGGGCCACGCTCCTGTCCTTGGTTGCTCATGGGGAGTGGGGCTTGCATAGAGTATGGATGGTGTTTGCCCCTCTCTGTCCCCTGTTTGAATTAAAGTGGCTCTCTCACAGCTGGCGTATGCTTCTTATGCTGTTTCTGTGTCTGAAGCAGAGATTTGCTTATTTCTGTGCTTTATATAGGTCACCAGTGGGTGTATGAATAGTAAAACAATGATGAATTCGAACAGCATATTAATAAAAACATGAATACCAAACTCTGGGGTAGATTTTCTTAAGAGAGAAAAACATTGATAGGCTGCTTCTGGTACACGCCCCCACCAGGTATTGAACATGCCCACTGGGTATGTGCCCTGATTGGGAATCGAACATGCCACCTTTTGGTGTACGTACTGATGCTTCAACCAATGGAGCCACACCAGCCAGGGCTGCATTCAATCATTTTTGGGGCTTTCCTACGCTTTTTAAAAGTGTGGCGTGGTCAGACCAAGATGTAGCATGGTGGATCTCTCATGGAGTCCCAGAGACTAACTGTGACTTTGGGTGGGTACTTAAATCCTGTGGGACCATGGTGGCTCACCTGTAAAATGGTGAGACCAAATATTTCTTTAAGATAGTCATAGCTTTAAGTGAGAGGAAATTAAACTC
>NW_006289713.1:5732938-5746716 GCF_000327345.1 Myotis davidii
GCTTTTTATTCTTTTTTTTGGTTTGAAGCAGAGATTTGCTTATTTCTGTGCTTTAAAAAAGTCACCAATTGGTGTATGAAATGTAAAACAATGATGAATTCAAACAGCATATTAATAAAAACATGAATACCAAACTCTGGGGTAGATTTTTCTTTTCATTGCCTTAGTGAAGTAATTTGTAACTTAATTCTTTTTTGTAGTAACTGATCACCAAAAAAACCCTGATATCATTTGTTTACTTAGTTGTTTTTAGTTAGTTTATGAGAAATATACATCTTGTGTATTGCCGAGGAAAATAGTAAGGGGAAGAGATTAAGAGACTGAACCAAAGATACAGTTAAAAGTAAATCTAAGAGGGGTCTTGACTCCTGAATTCCCTTAAGGTTGTTGGCTGTTGCTTAGGTATTTTAATAAAATCACAATATACAAATACCATATTTTAAAAGTCACCTTTAGTTTAAGCAGCTTGGCATTTGTGGCCACATTTGTTATTAACAAGTTCAGAAGGGACTCAGAGCCGGAAATGCGTTAGGGTGGTGTTGAGGGCGGGGCGGGAGGGTGTACAGGTACGTGCAGAGGGTGAACCAAGTCCTGAGGAGACTTGCCATGGATGGTGTGGGCGGGGAGGCTGACTGCAGAGCCTGGGCCCGGTGGGCGTGCAGCAAACCTGAGGAAGCACTGAGCAGCCTCTGGGTCCTGGAACACCAGAATCTGTTTAGTGGCAGGGACTAAGGAAACATACCCTCCATGCCTCTTTTTATTTCTTTTTAAAGCTTTTTAAAAATATAATTTATTGAGTTTTTACAGAGAGGAAGGGAGAGGGATAGAGAGTTAGAAACAATGATGAGAGAGACACATCGACCAGCTGCCTCTTGCACACCTCCCACTGGGGATGTGCCCACAACCAAGGTGCATGCCCTTGACCGGAATCGCACCCGGGACCTTTCAGTCCGCAGGCCGACGCTCTAGCCACTGAGCCAAACCAGTTTGGCTCTTTTTTAATTTTTAATATTTTTCTTTTTAATCCTCACCTGAGGATATTTTTTCTATTGAATTTTAGAGAGAGTGGAAGGTGGGCGGGAGGGATGGAGGGGGGGAAGAGAGAGAGAGAGAAAAAGAAAGAGAGAGAGATGAAAGAGACATCGATTGGTTACCTTCCCGCATTGCCCCAGCTGGGGTCAGGGATGACCCTTATATGTGTGGGTCAGTTTTCTAACCCAGCGATCGCCAACCTTTTGGACCTCATGGACCACCAGTGGTCCTTGGACCACCGGTTGGTGACCGCTGCTCTAACCACTTAAGATACTAGCCAGGGCCCTCCAGGCCTCTTAATCCCTCCCAGACCCCTATCCCTTCACCCTCTGCCACACCAGCCTCCTGGTGTCCAAGTCAGGAGTCTTGGTTTCAGAAAACACCACCATATTTTAATTAGATTGTTTTCAGTTAAAAAATGGGCAGAGGACCAGAACAGACACTTTCCCAAGAAGACATAGAGGTGGCCAAAAGATTTATGAAAACTTCACTAGCTATAAGGGAAAAGCAAATCAAAACCACAAGATACCAGCTCACATCTGTTAGAATGGCTATCATCAATAAGACAAGTAATAACGGTGTCGGAGAGGATGTGAAGAGGAGGGAACCCTTGCACACTGCTGGTGGGAACACAGCCACCATGGAAACAGTATGGCAGTTTCTCAGAAAATTAAGAGTAGAACTACCATGTGACCTGGCAATCGTTCTGGGTATCTACCTGAAAAACTTGAAAACATTTATTTGTAAAAATAATGTACCCCTATCATTATTCACAGTGGCCAAGACATAGAAACAAGCCAGTGTCCTTCGACAGATGATTGGCTAAAGGAGATGTGGTGCATATGTACAAAGGACACTACTCAGCTATACAAGGATGACATACTGCCATTTGGGCAGCACGGGTGGATTGTGAGAATATCATGCAAACAGCAATATGATCTCACTCATATGTGGGATATAAAACAAAAAACACGTTCACAGACAATAGTATGGCGGTTACCAGATGGGAAAGGGGTGGGGAAAGATGAAGAGGGTATAGGGGGTCAAATAAGCGGTGATTGAAGGGGACTAGGCTTTGGGTGGTGAGCACACAATGCAATACACAGATGATGTATTCTAGAACTGTACATCTGAAACTTATATACTTATTAACCAGTGTTACCCCAATAAATTTAATTTAAAAAAAAAAGAAAAGAAACCAACTGAGGGCTTGTTTAAGCAGAAAGTTACAATATGGGCTAAAAACAGGCCCATATTGGACAGGCCGTAAGGCACATGGCCTGGCAGCAGAATGGAAGCCCAGCTGTGAGCTGTGCTGCGGGAGATGTTGGGAGGCTGCCCCTGCCCACCTCCTGCTGTTTGGAAGATGGGCTCCCGGACTGTCCTTTAATCTTATTTTTTCCTCTGAGGTCCTTCTCTTTGTCCTTTAGTTCTCTTTTCTGGGAGATTTCCCCTTTCTTTGTCCAATTCTACTTTTGAGATTTCAAAATTCTACTGTCATATTTTTATTATTCAATAACTAGGAAGTCCTCATAATGTTCCTGTTTTTGTTTCACCAGTACAGTTTCTTATTTCTTAAGCTTTCTTCTCTGTACGTCATGCCTGCTCTGAATTCTTTTTCTCCCCCTGTTTCTTTTTGGGGCTGTCTTTATTGAGACCTGTTTTGGGTTTTCTTCAAAAACACCTGACTGTTGGCTGTTGGTTCATATTCAAGAATGAGCTGGGCCGAGCCCTTGGAGCCATGGTAGGATGTCCTCTGGTGCCTTTGTCTTAGAGAATGTGTCAGTGAATCTGACCCCTTTGTTGGTATCTGACCCCTGCATCTTGGTATCTCCAGGCCTTTTCTCTTGGGCTACAGGAGTGCTTCTAGAGAAACTGTCTACTCGCTCACCTGCCAGTGAGAGATATGAACTGGGAGCTTCTTTATTCAGAGGGTGGTCCTCCCCCCCGTGCACCATGGTCCCTCATGTGATTTGCTCCTTCTATCCGGCACTTCTTACCCCTGGTCTCATTCTGCCCCTCTTTTCTGTAATCCCTTTGCTGTGGCTGATAAAACAAATGTTGACTGTTGGGATGCAGGCTAGGCAGATTTGGTCTCAGCTTAAAATATTTGTATGCAACACTGAGGCTAAAATAGCAGAAGGGGAAATGGACAGACTTAAAATATGCAATTTTCAGGATTGTGAATCAATATACTAGTAGTGAAAATTTAGAGGAGTAAGATTCATAGTTAAGGACTGTTCTCAATAATAGCACTTTACATGTAAAATGTTATGTTGGTTATATATGCTCCCAAAATTAATCATACCCTAAGAAATATTGTATGCTCTTCTGTCATAAAATAACTAACTTTTCTAATGAATTTTTATTTTCTTTCAGATCCTATCACATAGGACAGTATGTACCTTCAGATCCTGAAGAAAAGGCGCAAAATGTTCAAGTAATGTTTCAAAGTAATTTGTGAGGTGAGCGTGTGGTTCTTCATTCAGGTGTATAATCACTGTTGCCTTTCTGACAGCTGACACGGGTGGCATGCCATTGAAAAGGCCGCACAGGCCACACAGAAGGTTAATGGTGATAAGGAAATATTTCTCTCCGCCTGTTGTCCTTGGTTTGCTTACTGCCTGTCCTAGAAGGAGAGCATATCATAGGGGTGGGGCAGGGCAACCAGAAAGTTAAGTTATTAGCAAGTTTCACAAAGTGAAGTGAATGCTTAGTATAAATGGAATGGAATGTTTTTGCTTGTACGGTTGTCCCCTTAAATAATGGAGGTCTGAAGTGTAGCTTTCGTGTTCTGTGAAACCAGGCTTTATTTAGTGAAAGGACAAGAAGCTGGGCGTCAGAAGTGTAGACAAAAATCACATTAAGTTGGAAAACGATGATGCGACATCTTCTTGACCATCGGTCAATGCATAGTGCTTTCAGGTTTCTCCCAAAAATGGTCTTCAGGAGTATTAAATCAATAGCGATTTTGGTGTTTAGTGTAGAATAAGATTGCAGCCTTCTTGTAATGAGTGTGTATATTTTAGTTTTGCATCGAGAATCACTGTACCATTGCTCTCATGCTCCCAGTATTTTTAGATTAGTTCAATGTAAAGGAATTGTTTCTTCATTTCCTCCCCTCCCTTCCTGCTGCATTAGTGAAGTGGATACAGTGACTCAGCAGAATGCTCGTGCAGTTGATGACAGACAACTGAACACATCCAGCTTAACCTTGCTGCATCCATTGCTTGCATTCTTGAAAAGAAAGTCACTCCTGGCTATCAGATACTTTTCCCTTTGTCTTCTAGTGGATTTAACAAGTTTGCCTCTAAAGCCCACGAGCATTATGCACCAGCACTCTATTATGCACGCCAGGAATGTCCTGCCACGCCAGTGGCTGGTGTCCTTGTGGTTCCCGCCGAGGCGGAGCACCACTGGCTGTGTCCTGCACTCTGGCCATCCGCACCAGTGCCTCCACCGGAAGGTTAGGCTGGATTGGCTCAGCTGGTCAGCATGTGTGTCTTTAGAAGCTATTCAAGGTCCTGATTTCTGGGGGGCGCTTACACCGCACCAACACTGTGCTGACAAAAAGCTAGTCTGTCTCTGGACATGTGGCTGTGCAGCTCTTTATCTTACTGCCCAGCATCGTTTCTCATAGAAAGCATTCTATTGGAGGAGTCACCCTAAAGCAGAGGGGTTCTGCTGGAGGAATTTTTCAGCTTAAGGTCTGCATGTACAGTTACGATTCAGTAAGAAACTTATGGAAATCACTAGGAATTAATCGCATCTCAGAGGTACCAGTTTCTTGTTGATCTGTCTGTAAACAAACACGCACTTGCCAACAGTACACAGGCAACAAAGGGAGCACAGGGAGCGAGGACCAGACCCTCCATCCAGGCCGACCAGGAGGGAAGACAGCAGCTCTTGTGGGGAGGGGTCCATGCACTGCAAGTGGAACTGATGAGCGTGCCCTGAGAGCTCTAGACCAGTAGAAGTGTCTGGATAGTGTCAGCCCTCTGGTAGAGTCAGGCGTTAGAGTGGGGTGGGCAGAAGCAGTTTGCACCTCTTCTCCAGATATTCATGTCTGATATTCACAGACCTTTCAAAGTGCTCCTTGGAGGAAGGAGAGCTGTCTTTTCAGGATGCCTTGTTTGGAAGAGAGAAACATTGGGTCCTACAGGGTGTGGATGCCAGAGGAATGGACTCGGCGGAGGTGTTTGCAGGGGAAGGTGGGCAGGCAAATCTGGGTGATGTCAACATTCATTCATGCTCCCTGCCTGAGAGAATGGCTGGCTAAGGTCGACCCAATTCTTACCTTTTAGTTTCTTCTTTTTTACTTAACAAAATCTTAAAGATATTTTTGCTGATCTAAGAGCAGGTGTTATTTTACTGAACATGGGGGAACATTTTTATTTCTCTCTTATACCAGTCCATGTTTTTATATAAAGGGGGAATTTTCAAATTATTTGCAGAATGAACTCTCATCTGCAAGTTCATTTGTTCATTAAATGTTTTCATAATTACTATCCTCCAGTTGCCTTTAAGGAAAAACAAACAAACAAAAAAATGACCTGGCCAGTGTTGCTTAGTAGTTGAGCATCTACCTAGGAACCAGGAGGTCACAGTTCGATTCCCGGTCAGGGCACATGCCCAGGTTACGGGCTTGATCCCCAGTAGAGGGCGTGCAGGAGGCAGCCGATCAATGATTCTCTCTCATCATTGATGTTTCTCTCTCTCTCTCTCCCTCTCCTTTCCTCTCTGAAATAAATATATATACACTAGAGGCCTGGTGCATGAAATTTCATGCACTGGGGCGGTCCCTCAGCCCCGCCTGTGATCTCTTGCAGTCTGGGACCCCTTTCTCCTTACCGCCCGCCTGCAGTGGAGGCGGCAGAGGCTCCTGCCACCGACACTGCACTCGCCAGCCATGAGCCCAGCTTCTGGCTGAGTGGTGCTTCCCCTGTGGGAGCACGCTAACCACCAGGAGGAAGCTCCTATGTTGAGCATCTGCCCCCTGGTGGTCAGTGTGAGTCATAGTGACCAGTTGTTCCACTGTTTGGTCTATTGGAATATTAGGGTTTTATTATATAGGATAGGATGTGTGTGTGTACATATATTGAAATGCCCAGACTCAAAGACTGCTGGTAATCACTTGTAGCAGACTTGACTCCAAGAGCACCCATTCTCCCCACTCCTGCTCCTTCACAGAGGGGAGGGGCCCTCGCTCTGTGCTTGTCTGAAAGATGAGCAGTGCACCTGTGCTGAGAAAGCACTTGGGTCATTGGCTAAAAGGCTGCCAGTGATTTTCTGTCCCTTGAATGAACGCTAAGGCCAAATGAACGCTGACTCTATTTTCCTTGTCTTTATCACGAGTATCACTACACTTATACAAACATTGATAGAGAAGGTCATATGTTTAAAGAAGTTGCTAGAAAAAATGCAAGTTCCTCTTGCCTTTCGTTGGACCCTATATGTTCTCAGGTATCCAGAACTGTAGAAATTTAGGAAAGGTGCCAAAAGAATGGGTTTATAAGTGAAGGAAACTTTAAAAGATTAAAATAGAGAGGAAGAGTGTTCTAGAAACAGTATAGAGTTGAAGAAGATAGAGATAAAAATGGGAGCCTACCTCCAAAACATGATCAGCATTATCAGAGCTAAAACGAGGGAGGAATGAAAGTAAACTGAGAATCACATGGAGAAAACCCAGGTAAGCGCTGTGGTGTGGACAGCGGGTGGCAGCCGTGGTACAAGTCTCGTGTTCCATGGGGCTCTGGAACTTGGGTGCTGTGGTTCTGCATTGGGCTTGTTCTCCTCATTATCTTTGTCCCTCTGTGGCAGTGGCTAGGTCTGCGTGTGCTCCCCGGGAGCCTCATCAGCTCTGTGTCCAATCCCCCTCTAGGGTGCATCGGGGAAATCATGCCGTCATCAGGACACCGGCTCCGTGATGTCGAACACCATCCTCTCCTGACCGAAAATGACCATTATGACTCTTCGTCCTCCTCTTCCTCCGAGGCTGACGCGGCTGACAGGGTCTGGTTCATCCATGACGGTTGTGGCATGATCTGCGCTGTCATGACGTGGCTTCTAGTCGTCTATGCAGACTTTGTGGTGACATTTGTCATGCTGCTGCCTTCCAAAGACTTCTGGTACTCCGTGGTCAACGGAGTCATTTTTAACTGCTTAGCGGTGCTTGCCCTGTCATCTCACCTGAGAACCATGCTCACCGACCCCGTGAGTACTCGCTGCTGCGCTGCATTTTCCCCACGTGTCTGGTCTATTGTGACATGGCCGTGCGCCAGACGGCCTCTTGCTCCTGTAACCTCGGGTTTTTATTAATTCCTAAATACAGGCTTGTAGCGTTTTTCACTGGAGAGTAAGCATCGCTTAAATAGAAGTGATAGCATGGTATGTTAATGAAAAATATTCCCGCTGGCTGTTTATTCAAATGAAGAGATTGTACTAAATAATTTCTAAAATCCCTCCTCGTTTAAATATTTCATTTCTCTAAGGAATGGACTGAAAGCTGAGAGATACAGGATCTAGATTTTACCACTCTGCTAACCTTTTCAATTGCCTTTTGACCATAAGCAACTAATTTAACTTCTTTGGGCTAAAGCAGTGGTTCTCAACCTTCTGGCCCTTTAAATACAGTTCCTCATGTTGTAACTGAACCATAAAATTATTTTCGATGCTACTTCATAACTGTAATGTTGCTACTGTTATGAATCGTAATGTAAATATCTGATACGCAGGATGGTCTTAGGCAACCCCTGTGAAAGGGTCGTTCGACCGCCAAAGGGGTCGCGACCCACAGGTTGAGAACCGCTGGGCTAAAGGGTAGCTATTACCTCTAAGTTCTTGCTAGCTTTATAATTCTCTTGGTTTTAAGTCTCGGCTAAAATCAGAAGTAAACGGCTCATTCTAGCTGGTAAAAGGTCAAGGTTCAGCCGCACGAAGCCGAGAGGGAGAAGTCACTAATTACCGGTTCCCTCAGGGGTGAGGGTGACCTTGGAGAAAGCGGTTGCTAAACAGAGATCAGGTTCAGTGCAGTGAGCGAGCTGGCACCGGTGTTCGAGAACAAGGGTGGCGTGTTGGGCTTGTCTTTGGAGCATTTCCCTGAGAATAAAGATGGGCCAGCTCTCACACAGTGAGCTGATGTCTTGAAGGCCCAGGACTCAGAACCTCCATGCTGGGCGTAAGGCAGCTAACCTGAGATTTTGAGGCGTCCTCTGGTTAGGCAAAATGGTAGTGATCCCCGAAGTTCAGCCAGGGATCACCTCCAGATTGGCTTCCAGGCTCACCTCAGAGTCCAGAGGAGGCTGCTTGTGGGAGGGCAGCCTGCAGCCCAGGGGAGAGTTCTCCCGCCAGTGGAACTGCTGCAGGTGTCAGCTAGGTTTCGTGATCGGTGTGGTGTTCGGTTTGCAGAGGTCCTTTCCACCGCAGCATTAAAAGAGTGGTTTTAAGCCATTGGTGCAGGGCCTCCTGATTTGTACAGTCAAGTCTACTGGCTCACGTCTGTTGGTAAGCTTCCTCTTAAAAGGTACCAAGAAATTAATGTTTTGTTATAAAACTTTTTTATACATAAGATGAGGCCTTCGTCTGAGAATAAACCGATACTGATCAGTCCACGGAATGTGGTTGACACATTGACCTACCTGACTTCTGTTGTGTCTGAATTCGTGTCACAGGATGTTACCCTAGATTATTTACTCTGTTGCCTGTTTGCCCAGTGGAGGTCTTGGGCCTCGGGCAGTATCATAGGCCCAGCCAGTGGGCAGCTGGGAGCAGCACTTAGGTGACAACTTGGAAGCTAAGTCTGCCCATGGTTTTATAGCCTCACCTGATTGTGGGGTCTTTCACCATCACCGGATATGATGTCCCTCAGAGACGTTTAAAGCAGCGGTCACTGACCAGTGGTCCGGGGACCACTGGTGTTCCATAAGGTCCGAAAGGTTGGCGACTGCTGGTTTAAAGGACACTTTCTCCTTCCCTTTACACAGCAAAGCCTCCCTCTGGGAACACACCTGCTCCTGGCCCCTGTGCATCTCCATCCCCTGTCCTCACTGCAGCAACAACATCACACCAGGCCACAGAGGGGGCAGTGACAGGGCCAGGGCCCAGATTAATGGTTTCTACTCACATATTCGTTCGCGGGAAAGCCCTGTTGGTGTGGACCATCCTCCTGGATGTTGAAAGCTGGATGAGTCCATCCTTTGTAGCATTTTGGTGATGGGACCTCCTCTACACACAGGTCCCTAGTTGTGAGTGTGCAGGGCGGGGCCTCAGGGGATGGAGGCTGACCAGGCAGACACTCCTTGTCTGAGTGTGTTTGTTTCCTCTGTTAAGCATAGTTGTCTCTCACTCCTGGCTGTGTAGCTCCCGGCCCCACCCTTCTCCTCCTCTGGGAAAAGGCCTCAGAACTCTTACCGGAAGTCCCAAGAGCTGGGGGAGGTGTGTGCGGAATGTCCCCTCTGTCCCTGGTGGGTGTGTGCGTCACTGTGGTGTTGAGTAGAAGCATGAGAGGGAGGCAGACCAAGCTAGAGGAGGAGTTGAAATCATGGACATCAGTTTTTTCATTGGAATTTGATTCATATACCACAAACACCACAAAGTGCATAGTTCAAAGTGCATAGTTCAGTGATTTTTAGTGCATTCACAGAATTGTGCAACCATCACTACAATCAATTTTAGACATTTCATCACCCCAAAAAGCCCCTGCACTCGTAGTCATCACTGCCTAGTTCCCCATTTCCCCCAGCCCTAGGCAGCCACTAATCTACTTTCAATCTTTGCCTCTTCTGGAATCATAACTGTAATCATACAATATGTGGCCTCCTATGCCTGGCTCCCTTCGCCCAGCGTGAGGTTTTCAGGGTGCGTCCAGGTTGCAGCACATGCCACTGTCTCATCCTCTCACGGCCGAGTAGCATTGCTGTGTGTGGACAGACCCCGTTTAGTTGATTAGTGTCACTTGAGGGACCTTTGGGTTATTTCCACGTTGGGCTGTTAGGGGTACTGCTGTCATGAAAATGTCGTACAAGTTTTTATGTGGACCTGGGCTCGTTTCTTGTGTACATACCTAGGAGTGGAATTGCTGGGTCATGTGGGAACTCTGCATTGAACTTTTTGAGGAACCGCCAGGCTGTTTTCCACAGCAGCTGCCCCATTTTTCATCCCCACCAGCAGTGCCTGAGGGTCCAGTTCCTCTGCATCCTCTCGTCTTGTTCACCTTTTGTCGTAGCCGCCTCAGGAAATGAAGTGGTGCTAGTGATGCTGAGCATCTTTCCATGTGCTTCTTGGCTATTCCTATGTCTTTGGAGAAGTGTCCATTTAAGTGCTCTGTCCATTTGGATGTCACTGGTTCAGCCAGGCCACACCAGAACTCTGGTGGCAAGTTACAGAACCCACTGGGAGTCAGTGTAAATAAAACGGAGGAACCTAAGGGCAAGAGTCCTGCAGAGAGCCTGGCTGGCTGCAGAACCGGGATGTGAACACCGTGAAAGGTAGACTGGGGCTGGGGCGGACAGGCTTTCTCTGTCCTGTGGGTATGCTGTCTTGCCCAGCATCCCGGCTCTCCCTGCGCCTAGGGAAGAAGGTAGCCAGCCCCACAGAGCATGCAATTGGAATTAGGTTCCAGATCCACATTCCTGAAGGGAGACTATGAGGCCCAGCAGGGTCAGGTGTCCACTCTTGTCTTCTCAATGGGGGGTTTGCTTTCTTTTCTTTGCAGAGCACGGCTTTACCATCCCAGGGTCCAGTGTGGGCTCAGCTAGAACCACCACGCCACCCCAGGGCAGGGCAGATAGCCCACTGCGGCTTCATGTCTTTTTGCTAAACCAATAGGACCTAGGCAGCCTTTGCTAGGATTGGCTTTAGTTTGTTATTTGAGAAAAGCCCTTTGTACTTCGAATGAGGAGCAGGAAGGATGATGTGGTCCATGACCTTTGATGGAGCAGAAATCTGATCATAAAGCAACGGCCCAGCTATTGGAAGATGAGACTTTCACCAATCTTAACGTTGGGAAACACCGAGAACTTAAAATTGTGAAGGGACACCGAGTGACTGCAAAGTGGCCGCTCACCCCTCACCAGAGCCTGCTGTCCTGAAGCCCCAGCCTTTTTTTGTTTTTGTTTTTTGTTAATCCTCACCAGAGGATATTTTTTTCCATTACTTTTTCAGAGAGAGGGGAGATGGGGGAGAGATACAGACAGAGAGAGAAGGGGAGGGCAAGAGAAATATTGATGTGAGAGACACATCAACAGGTTGCCTCCCGCATTCGCCCTGACTGAGGGTGGGGAGCGAACCTCAAGACCCAGGCCCTGCCCTTGACCAGGAATCTAACCTGCAACCCTTTGGTACACAGGCCATACTCTGCGCACACCAGCCAGGGCCCAGCCTCTTTTTATGAACACCAGCCTTCTTAGCAGACGTTTGCTGAGTGCCGATGAAGGGCACCCTTGGAGGAGCGTTGGTCCTGTGCCAGGTGTTGCCAGAGATGTTCTTTCATTAACCCTCCAGCACCTAGGAGAGGTGGAGTAAATGAGACCAACATCCAAAAATGAGACCCCACATAAAGCTGGGATTCGAACAAGATTTGTCTGTCTCCAAAGCCCCTGCTTCATGTTAAATTCTTATTTAT
This sequence comes from Myotis davidii, assembly GCF_000327345.1. Lineage (NCBI taxonomy): Eukaryota > Metazoa > Chordata > Mammalia > Chiroptera > Vespertilionidae > Myotis > Myotis davidii. The sequence continues at coordinate 5,744,592 of NW_006289713.1, forward strand.
AGGCTAGAGGCCCGAAGCACAAAATCTGTGCAACAGTAGGCCTTCCTTCCCCCGGCTGCCAGCACCGGCTTCCCTCTGGCACCCAGGACCCAGGTTTCCCTTGCAGCCCTGACTTCATCCAGAAGGTCACCTGGAAGGATGTCCGGTCTAATTAGCATATTACGCTTTTATTATTATAGATGTTTCACACTTACACAGATAGAGAGAATATAGTGTAATGAACCCCATGGTTAGTCTTGTTCAGCCATACCCTCACCTAACTCCCTCTCTTCCCCTCCCCAGAGTATTTGGAAGTAAATCTCAGACACTATAAAACTATTTGTAAATATTTGTGTGTATCTTTAAAAAGTAAGGGCTTTTCTTTATAAAAGCATAGCCTCAAAGCCCGTAGCTCATGTGGAGCTACTGATTAATTTCTCCCTACCTCTTCAGTTACAGCTCACATTTCCTCAGTGGTCTCAGTTCTTTTACATTCTTCTTGTTTGAATAAGGATCCAAATGAGTTCTGTACTTTGCGATTGGTGCACCTATCTCTTATATCTCTTGATCTCTGTTGTGTTCCTTCTTGCTTATTTCCTTGGGATTTTTTTTTTTAATCCTCACCTGAGGATATGTTTACTAGAGGTCTGGTGCACGAATTTGTGCACCAGTGGGGTCCCTCGGCCTGGCCTGCGGGATCAGGCTGAAACCAGCTCTCCGAAATCCCCTAAGGGGTCCCGGATTGCGAGGGGGTGTAGGCCAGGCTGAGGGACCCCATCGGTGCACGATTGGGGCCTGGGAGGGACATGGGAAGTTGGCCAGCTTGGGAAGGATGGCGGGAGGGCTCCAGGGCGTGTCCTGCCCGTCTTGCTCAGTCCTGATCGGCTGGACCCCAGCTTCAAGCTAACCTACTAGTCTGAGCGTGTGCCCCCTCGTGGTCAGTGCACATGATAGCGACTGGTCAACCAGTCGACTGCCCCCCTGGTGGTCAGTGCATGTCATAGTGAGTCGTTGAGTGGCCTTAGCATATCATTAGCATATTACACTTTGATTGGTTGAACGGCCAACCGGACAAAGGGACACTGGAGTGGATTGTGAATGCAGCATCTGCTAGTGGTGCGAGCCAAGCACAGGCCAGCTCCTCTACTGGGTGTCTGGTCTGCATAAGCTCACCTCGAAAGACTCAGCATCCACGTGTAGGCCATCGCTACAGGGCCTCACGGAAATCATCTCCAGGACCTGAGGAGACCGGCCCTTAAGGAGCTTCATTGGCTGCCCAGGGTTCTGAGCAGCCAAACGGAATGTCTGGAGCCAGCAAGTGCCTGCACACCACGAGGGAGTCTCCAGTCACCAGTTTCTCACAACGACTGTTTGTCTACCCTCAAGAGATACAACATGCCAAAACCGGTTTGGCTCAGTGGATAGAGCGTCGGCCTGCGGACTGAAAGGTCCCGGGTTCGATTCCGGTCAAGGGCATGTGCCTGCGTTGCGGGCACATCCCCAGTAGGAAATGTGCAGGAGGCAGCTGATCGATGTTTCTAGCTCTCTATCTCTCTCCCTTCCTCTCTGTAATAAATCAATAAAATATATTTTAAAAAAAGAGATAGAACAGCTTTCTTCACTAAGAAATCATAAGTAATTTCCTTTAAAAAAAAAAGGGGGTCATATTCTGCTTTTCAGAAGGGTATTTACCACATTTGTTTTTCCTATGGAAAAGTACATGTGTGTCTCATAAAAGTTAAGGTGGCTGGAATTTTAAATGTGGTCCATTTCCTCTGATGGAAATGTGTGATGCTGAACTATCACCAGGAGCAGATGGTATTTTATAAAATCACTAGAGACCCGGTGCACAAAAATTTGTGCACTCCGGCGGGAGTGGGGGGGGGGTCCCTCAGCCAGGCCTATGCCCTCTTGCAGTCTGGGACCCCTCGGAGGATGTCCACCTTCTGGCTTAGGACCACTCCCTGGGGGATTGGGCCCAAGTGGGCAGTCAGACATCCCTCTTGCAGTCCGGGAGCCCTCGGGGGATGCCCAACTGACAGCTTAGGCCTGTGAGTCCAGCTTCTGGCACACTGACCACCAGGGGGCAGCTGCATTGAGCGTCTGCCTCCTGGTGGTCAGTGCGAATCATAGTGACTGGTCGTTC
>NW_006289713.1:5746742-5758245 GCF_000327345.1 Myotis davidii
GTTTTCAGTCTGTTCAGTCCCCCTTCAGGGTGGGGGTCCCCACTGGGGTGCCTGGCCAGTCTGTGTGAGGGGCTGAGGGCCGTTTTCAGGCTGGCCAAACCCCCTGGCGACAGAAGCTCCCAGCCTCTCCTTTTTTTCTTTTTCTTTTTTATTCTGGGATTTATTTACCTTCTATAATTGAAACTTTGTAGACTTGAGAGCAGCTCAGAGCTAGCCAGGGTGGGCAGGAGGGAAGCCTCCTGTTCTCTCCAGCTCTGTGGCCATGACCGGCTGAAAGCATGTATCTGGGGTTTATTTAGCTTCTGTAATTGAAACTTTGTTGCTTTGAGTGGAGCTCAGAGCCGGCCATGGCAGGCAGGAAGTTGGTTTCCTCCATCATTGGGGCAACAAAGCCTCCTGCTCGCTCCAGCTCCGTGGCTGCCGGCTGCCATCTTGGTGGGGTTAATTTGCATATAGCTGCTCTGATTGGCTGGTGGGCGTGGCTTAAGGCATAGTGAAGGTACGGTCAATTTGCATGTTTGTCTTTTATTAGTGTAGGCTAGAGGCCTGATGCACGAAGATTCGTGCAAGAATGGGCCTTCCTTCCCCTGGCTGCTGGCGCCACCTTCACTCCTGCTGGAGTCACCTTCCCACCTTCGCTCCAGCCCAGAACTGCCTTTCTGCCTCGTTCTGGCCCAGAGCTGCCTTTCCTCCTTCCCACACTACCCAGAGGCCCGGAGCGGCCAGGGGCAGTGCAGAAAGCCTGCGTCATCGCCGCTCCATGCCTGCGTATGCAAATTAACCCACCATCTTTGTTGGGTTAATACTCACTCCTGATTGGCTGGTGGGTGTCATGAGGGTATGGTCAATTTGCATCTTTCTCTTTTATTAGTGTAGATAACAACATTAAGACTCTTGGATTGGTGGAGGAAACTTAAAAGACTCCAAATTGGGATATGTAAATTAAGTAAAATGTTGCACCCAGCATTCTGATTTTAATTTTCAAAAATTAGAGTTTAAACCCTTAACTTTTGTTATCTTCCTATGGAAGCAGATTGAGTGTTAGGAAATGCTAGGACCTTGACCAAAACAGCTTCCCCATATTAAGATGATGAAACTGACTTCCCTCCGTGCTTGGAGGGAAGTCAACTGTAGTAGAGGGTTGGGCGAGGTACATTTTATCCACAGTCCCTCCTGTCCCACTTCCCCAGAGCACCTCCTGGAGGCCTTACTTCCTGCTGGTGACGCTGGGCTTGCTGGGCTTGGAGCTGATGGTCCTCAGTCTTTTTCAAACTTGTATGTCGGCCCTCACCCTACAGAGGTTCAGATCTGGTTTGAGGGTCCAGCCTGCACATCCAGCTTTAAGGAGCTCCAGCGCTGCTCCTGCTGGTCAGCAGAGTCCCTTCCTGTCCACTTACCCATTGCCTCCTCAGTCCCCCAGGGCCCTTAGCTCCTGGCCTTGCGTCACCTCGTGTTTCTTTATCACTGCAGCGCTAGCCTGATGTTCCCAGTGGCTCAGTGAGGCTCTTCCTCCAGAAATGTGCATTTCTGCATGAAACACAGGCTCTGAGGGGCTAAGAAGTGGGATATGCGCTGGCTGGTGTGGCTCAGTGGTTGAATGTCCACCTATGAACCTAGAGGTCACGGTTCAATTCCCAGTCGGTGTACATGCCCAGTTGAGGCCTTGATCCCCAGTGGGGGCCATGCAGGAGACAGCCAATCAGTGATTTTCTTTCATCATTGATGTTTCTATCTCTCCCTCTTGGAAATTATCCTATATAATAAAACCTTAATATGCAAATTGACTGAGTGGCAGAACGACCAGTTGCTATGACATGCACTGACCACCAGGGGCCAGACGCTCAACGCAGGAGCCCCCCGGTGGTCAGTGTGCTCCCACAGCAGGACTGCTGCTCCTGACCTAAGGGATTGGGCTTAAGCTGGCAGGTGGATTTCCCCCGAGGGGTCCCAGACTGCAAGAGGGCTCAGGCCAGGCTGAGGGACCCTCCCCTCTGCCCCAGTGCACAAATGTCGTGCACCGGGCCTCTAGTCCTATATAATAAAAGCCTAATATGCCAATTATCCCCTCAACTGGGAATTCGACTGCTTACTATGACGTGTGCTGACCACCAGGGGGCGGTGCGGAACATGGCAGCAGGCGGCCCCAACCCACAGCGTCCGGCCGTGCTCACTGCATCTCCACATGGGGACTCAGGTGACATGACTCAAACAGACGGGTGACATGCGGGGAACTGCGAGCCCAGGTGCTGCCCAGGGCCCAAAGGACCTGCCCTTCCACACCAGATGCTTGAGCTTCAATCACTGGCCAGACCTAGGGACTGCAGCTGTGCACAAATTTCATGCATCAGGCCTCTAGAATATATATATATCAGGCTTTTTTCTGATATATTCTGAAAATATATATACCATTACATCTCTCCACTGCCCAAAGATCAAGGCAACACCGGCCAGGGCCCAGCCTTTTTTATGAACGTCAGCCTTCTCAGAAGACATGTGCCAACTGCTGATGAAGGGCACCCTTGGAGGAGCCAGTGCTCCAGTTGCCCTGCCAAACGTGTTCTTTCATTAACCCTCCAGCGCCTGGGAGAGCTGGAGTAAATCCACATCCGAAAATGCGACCCCACATAAAGCTGGGGTTCTAACAAGATTTGTCTGTCTCCCTATTGCAGCCTCTCGGGGACAGTGCTTGATGCTCAGGCGGCCACTGCCCCGTGTCTGGCCTCCAGCCTACCTGGTTCTGTGAAGACAACTCCTGGCCGTCAGCGCTCTGCCTCTTGCTATTCGTTCACTTGTCCCTAACGCCTTCCTCTTGCTTCCCCGTTGCTCATCTTTCCCCAGCTCCCCTAGCTTGTGGGGCGTGTGCACTGACTGTTAAAGCTCCTGACCCCTGGCCAGAGATGCTGAGCTGGGTCGGTTACTCAGGGCCTCATCTCCAGGTGTGAGAGTGAGTGTGGATTAGGTTGGCAGACACAGTGCATTACATTTAACAACAAGATAAGCCCTTTGTGAGATTGCTTTGTTCAGTGTTCCCTATGGGAGCTGATAGGAAACTGGGGAGCATTATCAGGCCGCCCCCCCCATTAGAAGGGGGTGATAGGGAAATGGTGACCATCAGCTGCCCTTGAGTTGGAGTGGCTTCACAAACCTTGCTCTGTGGAGCTTGCACTAGCTAGGAAAAACTCCTGTGACTAAATATCATATGATCTCACTCACTTGTGGAATATAATGAACAACATAACTGATGACAAAAATAGAACCAGAGAGAGACATAGAAGCATCGAACAGACTGTCCAACCTATGAGGGAAGGCGGGGTGTGGGGGTAAGAAATCAACCAACGGACTTGTATGCATGCATATGGAGGGATAATAAGGTATTTACTTTGAGTTCATTTTAATTCATATTTTTTCCATGCAAAATAAAACTTCTGGTCCTGCCTAATAGGTATTTTTCATACTAATATGCTTTAAGTGGTAACTAATTATTTCATGATATATATTCCTACACTTATTGACTGTTTTTAACTTTTCCTTCTCCTTAACTAAACATTTTTATTAAACTGTAGGGAGCAGTACCCAGAGGAAACGCTACTAAAGAATACATGGAGAGCTTGCAGCTGAAGCCTGGAGAAGTGATCTACAAGTGCCCCAAGTGCTGCTGCATCAAGCCCGAACGCGCCCACCACTGCAGGTACCCCTGCCCTCCCCTAGGGCAGCCCGAATGCCCACCACTGCAGGTACCCCTGCCCCTCCCTAGTGCACCCGAACGTGCCCACCACTGCAGGTGCCCCAGCCCCTCCCTCGGGCAGGCGGTCCCCCTCAGTGACCTCTGACCAGCATTACAATTTTGTGTATTGGATGCCTGGCTTGGGGTTGTGTTTCCTCAGAGCATGGAACACTGATAATCCAACTTCTCCTTTTCAGTATTTGCAAAAGATGTATTCGGAAAATGGATCATCACTGCCCGTGGGTGAACAATTGTGTAGGAGAGAAGAATCAGAGATTTTTTGTGCTCTTTACTGTGAGTAGAAATATTTATGTGGTAACTTACATTGAATTTTAAATTCTTAAACTAAAATCTTGCCTCGAGCTGGTGAATTTATTCTAACCTCAGACCAGTTTCCCTCCAACCTTTTCTCTGGATTCAAATTATAATTCTGTGCTGTGATTGGAAGAAAGTTACCTGACAGGTAAATATATGTTGCTTATGGTACTTTAGGTGTTTTACTGTCATTTAGTTCCCTCAGATACACAGTTCTTAATAAGATCTTGCTGGAGTTAGAACATGATTCCCTACTCTGTGTTTTCCTATAAAATTATGTAACTTGGTCCAGCATGCTCTTGGGTAGGAGATGTCACTACTCGATTGATGCCTTCCCTCATTCATTTTATTGACAAATGCAATGGAGGCGTCCACGTCAGATTAAGCGGCCTTTGCTCCTAGAATTAGGTGATTGCTCACCATTTGACCAGTTTTCCATCTTTGCAGATGTACATAGCTCTGTCTTCAGTGCACGCTCTGATTCTCTGTGGACTCCAGTTCATTTCCTGCGTCCGGGGGCAGTGGACAGGTAAGGCCGTCTGCATCCTTCCTGGGGTCATGCTGCTGGGTGATGAGGGAAAGACTTTAAAGGAAAACTGATTTTCCAGTTTTGAAAGAAATCCAAGCTGTTATTTTAGGAGTTGGTTTTTTTGTTTTTAAGAAAAGAATATGGGTAGGTATTAGCACTGCCTTTTTCCTAGTATAATGAAGTTCTTTATATAACTATTCTTCCTCAGTCAGTTGATAATTTCTATTAGATAGTCTCATTTGTATTTTGCAGATATGAAGACTAAGGGAAGTTAGTATTGTTCCCACCAAACCTGGTTAGCCAGCTAGGCACTGTTCAGCGTGTTCCTCATGACTAAATGACTGTGGTGAAGGTGGGCAGGGCCTGTCCAGCCCTGGATGCCCAGGCAGGTACAGTTGTCCTGCCCCGGGGGTGGGGGAGGAGTGGCCTGTGTGTACTCTGTGCGTGGTACACCTGCCCCTCTTCTCCGGCTTTTGTTGCACTTTAATACACAGATACAGTCTTAGTAGAAACCTCAGTTATTATGGAATCTTTGGAAACCGCTGACCGGAAAGGGTGGTGTGAATTTTCGCTCGGAAGGCTGACCTCTGCCCCTTGGTGAACAATGAGTGTGCCTACTTAGAGGATGAGCACATTCTCCCTAGAAGCTGGCCCAGGGCTGCCACTGTGAGGGTCCTGGGAGCTAAACTCATGACATCCTTTCTCTCGTTCGCAGAATGCAGTGATTTTTCACCTCCGATCACTGTAATCCTGTTGATCTTCCTGTGCCTTGAGGGTCTCCTGTTTTTCACTTTCACTGCAGTTATGTTCGGCACCCAGATCCACTCAATATGCAATGATGAAACGGTATGCTTCATCCTGGGCTGTGTTTGCTTAAGGTTTGGTGAGAGCTTGAGTAAATGGGAAATTCTAATGTCCACAGCAGGTGGGTGTGTATTATTAACTCGGAGATTAATTGGGCCGCCGCGATAACTCCGACAGGCTCGCTGTATTTGTTCTTCCTGTCCTTATGCGAGTGCATATTTCAGGGATCAGTATGACCTGAGAGTCAACAGAGCCAGGCAGGTTCCCAGTTTCTAGGAGACCCAGGCCCTGGAGCAGCTGAGGGAGTTGCAGGAATTGATCGCCTTCATGCCTTTGAACTGTAGGCCTAGAGCAGACGCTCGATAAATATTTGTAGTAAATGAATTAAAGGCTGCCCTGGGCCCGGAGGACTAGCTCTCTTCCTCACCACTGTGGCTCTTCAGCAGTCCTCGTCGCTGGTGCCACTGCCTGGCTGTGTGATGTTGGCCTGGCCAGGCGGCTGTAGCCTGGCTGTGCTCAGGGAGGCCGTGGGGCTGGTGCCAGGGAAAGCGAGCCCACACTTCACCTCCACCTCGATCTCAGATGCAGAGGGACAGTTTGGTGATTCCACGCTTTCAGCACTCGGCCCAACCTGGCTGTGTGGGGGTTTCCTGGCACTGCCACCCACACGCTTTTCTCTCTGCTTCCAGGAGATCGAGAGACTGAAAAGCGAGGAGCCGACCTGGGAGCGGCGCCTGCGATGGGAGGGGATGAAGTCTGTCTTTGGGGGACCTCCCTCCCTCCTCTGGATAAATCCCTTCGTCGGCTTCCGATTTAGGCGACTACAAATGAGACCCAGAAAAGGAGGCCCGGAGTTCTCCGTTTGAGACGCCTCTTCTGCTGGAGCTTGTGAATGGACTTGAAATTATTTATTTGGTGTCTGAAAGGGTATCAACAACTCATCTGTGACCAATAGGGCAAATGGACCTCCACAAACCAGTTGCTTGCAGCAAGCAGAATCTTATATACTTACCGTCGCAGGTGGCAGATTTTCCAAACTAGGAACTGGATGATGCAGGTGTTTTCACCTGCACAACTAACAGAAGGGAGCTGGCCACGTGAAGAAGCCAAATGTCATTCTCGTCCCTCCAGTTAGGACTTTGTTAAGACTGCGTTGCATTCCTGAGAAGCTGTGTGATATCACATGGGTTATCAAACCCTGTGTACTGAGCTGCTGTTTTCAATCACTAAGAAGAAAAGAATTGATAAATTCTTTGAAATCCAGTGAAAGAATTCTCCGACGAGTGGTCACAGGGAGTCCTGTTGACCCTGCGATTCATTAGTGCACTCCCTTGGTCCACAGGGGCGTTTACGTAGAAGTACGTTTTGGTCTCCATTAGCTCTGTCATTCGCACTGAATTTGCAGAAGATCTGTGCATTGCACACGAAGGCGGCTCCAGGTACACTCCCACTGCCCGGAGGGGCCTTCCGTGATCCTGCAGCAAGTCTGTGTGCGTGTCTGTGTCCGTGTGTGTGCGCGCGTGCATGTGTGTTTTAAAATTGACAGTGTTGTTTAGGCGATGTAACACTTAACGGCCGTGAGCAGCAAACTAACTATTTTTTAGAAACCGACGTTTCAGGGAAGCGGGGAGAGCTGCCCCGGGATCCTCCTCCCGTGGGTTCACTATGAATGTATTGCAAACTGGAGAATATCTTGATCCAAAGAACAATCATTCCTGTGTGGTCCTTTGTTGCCCTCCTGTTTTCGTTTCATCTTAAAAATCGTGAGCACATGAGGGCCTCGGAACTGACTTTTTCAGTTCTGCCCAAATTAGCAGTGTATAAACGGCACCTCGGTGGGAGAAGAGCTAAGTCCCCTGGCGGCCTTCACCTGTGCAGCGTGGTGGGCGTGTAGGAAGAAGGGCCGCACAGCGACAGGTACACACTGAGGGGTCGGCCACTGGCATCACCGAGAAGGTGAGGGACCACAGGCCATGAACCCTAGACTCTGTGTCCCTCATTTGCAAAGAATATTCAGGATGGCAACAGCTTGTTTTTCTTTCTTTTCTTTTTCTTTTTTTTTTTTATTATCATTTTTGTTTCTCTACCCATGTCACCAGTGATTAAAAAAAAGGACCCTTGGTGCAGAGCTTAAAATTATGCTAGAAAGCAAACAGCTCCCCTCCTTGGGGACTCGCCTTAAACTTGCCTGGTTTGTCCATGTTCGCGGGACCCATGAGGAAGCGTCTGTGACAGCCCGAGGGTCTCCGTGAGCCTGCCTCCCACGCTGAGAAGAGTTGGTGTCTCCCTCCTGGTCCTCATGCCTTTCTGTTCATCTGTGAACCGTTTCTGTTTCTGTTTTGAAGTGATCCGCACCCTTTCCTAATCAGGGTTTCTACCACTGCTGATGCAAAACCACAAAGGGACCTACTCGAGACACAGTGGTAGCCAGTGAACAAAGCTGTGGGATGTGGAAGTGAACCAGTCACTGCAGAAACTGTGAGCTCCGGGGGGCTGTCACTGTCCCAGGGCCAGGCACCCATCCGGAGAGTCTCCTGAGACTGTTTTGCATATTCTTTTGCACATCTGTTGTCTGGGTTGGACTTGTGTATTGGGCTTCAGTGTGAGCCTTTTAATATGTATATCTTGTTTATCAATAAATTATCAAAGTGGTTGAATCCTGTGAGACTTGGCAAGTATGTGCAAATCAAGTATACTTGACTTTCAACCTCTTCTTTCAATGTAACTTTTATATGAAATAAAGTCACCGCTGATGATCTCAAACAGTCTGTGATGTGGTAGAGTTCTTGGTTGATGGTCAGTGTGTTTTCTGTGGCTGGCTTTTCCTTGGCTTATTGACACCAGCACTCAGGGCTGTGACCATCACCCCTCGCCTCCAGTGCCTGTGAAAAGTGGTGGGCATTCAAATGTTGCTCATGCACACTCTGCCCTATCCACAGGTAATATTTACTCTTAAATTGACACAAAACTATACTTAGCTTTATCTTAAACATTCCTGTAATTTTTCAGTGCTGTTTGAAATAAAATTAAATTTAAAAAATATCCCTCTTCAATCCAGAATCTCAGCTCCCTATCATTTCATTCAACAAATGTATCTATTTGTGCTCGAGGGACCCAAAGATGAGTGAAGAGGGTGACCGTGCCCTCTTACCACCTCATTGCGAAGATGGGCAGCTCCATGAATGACCAACGGTGCCCACGGGAAGCCACACGCACTCTTCCACAAGACACTCGCTGGCCTTGCAGACGTGCAAAAACACTGGGTCCTGGACACGGAGACACGTACCGACCGGACACCAGGCCAGCGGCTACTCACAAGCCTGAGTGGGTGGCTCTGCAGAATTTTGCTGTGATGTTAAATGTATTCCTATTAGGACATTACCAAGGCTCATTAAGAAGTACGACATCTGCATTTAAATGGAAAATGAAAACATTACCTAAAGAGGAAGTAGGCTAAATCTTATCTTCTATTATATATGATTTTGGCTTGGCTGCCTACACAGAGAAAAATACCCTTAAGGATAGTGTGGGGAAAGCAGAGGAACAGGACGCCCAGCGAATCCACATTGATCCAAAGTGGCATTCAGGTGCCACAGCGAAAGGGTACGCTACCTACAACATTGCCTGAGGGTCGGATGTGAAACCATATTGCTCCTATCCATCCAACTGATAATTTAGGCAGCCCAAGGACACAGGGAAGAGAAGGGGATGATGCAGATCTGTGGTAGTTCACTTAGCAGAAAGCTGAGCCAGTGTTTGGTCTGTAAGAGAATGAATGGCTTGATTGCTGGCCTGTTGGGAAACTCAAGAAAGTTACTGAAGAACTTTCTGTGCACAGTGCATTTTCAATTCAGAGAACACGCGATTTCCAGGTTCCTGACACCCCTGAAGTCACTGCCTGCTCTCCCTTCCCCTCCCCACTCACCCAATATATTTACTTTCTACATTTTGTTCATTAGAGTTTATACTATGATGACTAAATATTTTGTGCTAAACCAAAGGTTCCGTGATGTACAACTTTTTGCTTTTCCCAAAGATAAAGTTGCTGGTGTGCCCTATATACCCACCAGCCAGTCTTCCTCCACCCCAACAAGCTTCTCCACTCCTGTCCCCGGCTGCCCTGGCCTCAAGTGCTTGCACAGCTATTTCCCCAAGATTCCTGTGTTCAATCTCCAGCTTCCTGGGTTCTGCATCCTCCAGATTCTTCAAGTGTTCAACATGTTCCCTTGTAGTTCCTTGAAAAGGGGTATGTTCAAGTTTTTCAAGATTTTAGCCTGTCCGAAAATGCCTTATTTGACCCTCGCCTTCAGTTGATGGTTTAGCCCAGTGATGGCAAACCTTTTGAGCTCGGCGTGTCAGCATTTTGAAAAGCCCTAAATTAACTCTGGTGCCGTGTCACATATAGAAATTTTTTGATATCTGCAACCATAGAAAACAAAGACTTATATTTTTGATATTTATTTTATATATTTAAATGCCATTTAACAAAGAAAAATCAACCAAAAAAATGAGTTCGCGTGTCACCTCTGACACGCGTGTCATAGGTTCACCACAAACTTCAGCCAGACCATGGATTCTCTCTTCATTACTTCTCACTTAGCACGCTGGAGACACCAAGCCATCCTTGTCCACTCCCAACGTGGCCACTGAGAGGATCCAGTCCTTCTGGTTCCTGTTTTATGTGACCTTGACCTCGCTTTTTTATTTTGAAATCTTGGGAAGCCCTAATATCCTCTTTTTAGTCCTGATTCTTCAAATTTAACCATGATCTGCCTTGGTGCCCTGCTTGGTGTCTCCATCTGAGACATGTGCTTTTGGGTTCTGGTAAATGTGCTGTTACTTCTTTGGGAATTTAATATTTTGATCTTATTTTCCAACTCTTACAGACTGAAAGTTGTACTGCCTACCCGTGGTTGGCAAACTGCGACTCGCGAGCCACCTGCGGCTCTTTGGCCCCTTGAGTGCGGCTCTTCCACAAAATACCACATGCGGGCGCGCACATTCTTTTATTGTCTATGCCAACAGTCGCCAACCTTTCAGACCACGGACCACCAGTGGTCCATGGACCACCAGTTGGCGACCACTGGTCTATGCTTTTGGTCTAATGCACCCTTAACTTGGTCTTCCAGCTCTTCTACTGGATATTTTATTCAGGTGTGATAGCTTTAATTTCTAAGAGCTTTTTATTGTTCCTTTATCCTTTAAAAAATGACAGTGTTTTTCAGAGCAATTTTAGGTTCACAGCAAAATTAAATGGGGGGTACAGAGATTTCTCACATACCTTTTGTCCCCACATGCATGGCCTCGCGCCCGCCCCCCCTCCCCCAATCAATATCCTCACCAGAGTAGTGCATCTGTTACAATCGGTGAACTACACTGACACATAATCACCCAAAGGCCACAGTTTACACTATGGTTCACTCCTGGTGGTGTACATTCTGGGGTTGGACACATGTCGACATGTGTCCATCATTATCGTTCAGAGTACTCTCACTACCCTAAAATTCCTCTGTGCTCTGCCTAGTCATTCCTCCCACAACTCCCCACTGATCATCTGGCAGTCTTCATATTTTATCTTTTCCAGAACGTCACGGAGTTGGAATCATAGTATGCAGCCTTTTCACATTAGTTTCTTTCACTCAGTAATAGGCCTTTAAATTTCCTTCACATCTTGTGATGGCTTAATAGCTCATTTCTTCTCAGTGCTGAATACTATTCCATTGTATGTACGTACCACAGTCTATCCATTCACCTGCTAAGGGCATCTTGGTTTTGGCAATTATCAATAGAGCTGCTGTGTGCAGGCTTTTGTGTGGACATGAATTTTCAATGCCTTTGTGTTCTGCTAAGAGTTTTACACTTTCTGCTCTTCTAAGTTTAATCCATTTTGAGTTCATTTTTTTGTGTGGTGTAAGGTAAGGGTCCAATTTCATTCTTTTGCATGTGAATGTCCCGTTTTTCCAACACCATTTATTAAAGAGACTATCCTTTCCCCATTGTGTATTTTGGCACCCTTGTTGAAGATCAGTTGACCATATGTGCATGGGTTTATTTCTGGGCTCTCTATTCTGTTCCATTGGTCTATGTGTTGTCTTTATGCCAATACCACACTGTTTTGGTTACTCTAGCTT
>NW_006289713.1:5758301-5766662 GCF_000327345.1 Myotis davidii
ATATCTTTCCATTTGTTTGTGTCTTCTTTAATTTCTTTAATCAGTCTTCAGTATATAAATCTTTCACCTCCTTAGTTAAGTTTATTCTTACATATTTTGTTCTTTTTGGTGATTTTGTAAATGGGATTGTTTTCCTTATTTCCTTTTCACTAGTTTGTTGTTAGTGTATAAAAATGCAACTGTTGTGGGGGGGGTTGCATGTTGAGTCTGTATTCTGCAACTTTACTGAATTTTAACAGGTTTTTGGTGGACTCTTTAGAGTTTTCAAAATATAAGATTATGTTGCTTGCAAACAGGGACATGTTCATTTCTCCCTTTCTAATTTGTTTGGCTTTTGTGTCTTTTTCTTGCCTAATTGCTGCGATTAGGACTTTCAGTACTATGTGGAATCGAAATGGCAAGAGTGAGCATCTGATATTAGAGGGAAAGAATTCAATTTTTTACTGTTGAGTATGATGTTAACTGTAAGCTCTTCATATATGGCCATTATTATTATTACCATTATTATTAGGCCTTTATTTTGAGGTACTTTCCTTCTTTTATTTTTATTTATTTTTTTATTTTTCAATTACAGTTGACATTCAGTATTTGCAGGGGTACTGCACAGAGGTGAGACATTCATATAACTTAACGAAGTGATCCCTGTGATAAGTACCCAGCTGATGCCATAATAGTTGTTACAATATTGTTGACTATACATTCTCTATGTTGTACCTTATATCCCTATGATATTTTGGAACTGCCGTGTATTTCTTAATCCCTCACCTTTTTCACCGAGTTCCCCAACCCGCTCCCCTCTGGCAAAGGTACTTTCCTTCCATTCCTCGTTTGTTGAGAATTGTCATCATAAAAGGGTGTTGAACTTTTCCAAAAGTTTTTTCTGCATCTACTCAGACAATTGTATAATTTTATCCTGTATATGGTTAATGGGGTGTCTCACATTAATTGATTTGCATTTGTTGAACTTGCTTGCATTCCAAGGATAAATACCATTTGGTCATGGTGTGTGATTCTTTTAATGTGCTGTTGGATTCAGTTTCCTAATATTTTGTTAAGAATTTTTGCATCTATGTTTATCAGGGATATTGACCTATAGTTTTCTTTCCCCGTGGTATTTCTGTCTGGCTTTGGTATCAGTGTAATGCTTGCCTCATCAAATGAGTTTGAAAGTGTTCCCTCTTCAGGTTTTTGGAAGACGTTGAGAAGGACTACCATTAATTCTTCCTTAAATGGTTGGTATGAGTGAAGCATGTGGTCCTGGTGACAAGTTCTTCCAAACAGGCATGCCCTCAGCCTGCTACAGGACATAGGACCCTCTCAGAGCTTTATGGCTAAGGACCACCAAAAGGTTTGCATGCTCACAGGTCTGAAGCAAACTTGGTCCCTCTGCGTTTTCTAAACAACACAAACACAGCAACTCCAGGTAAGAGAAAACAACTGCAAAAACCAATAATGAGATAAATTTTATTCCATCTAAGGAATGAAAATTGCCGCTGTTACATGCTGTCTCCCTTTGTGTCCATCAGCCCATAGTTCCTAAAAATATCTGGCCCATTTTTGGCCATTTCTCTCTTTGCTGTATAGACGCGATTTTTCCCCCAGTGCTGGAACATCTCAAAGAACATGACGTCGAAGGCTCGCAGGAGCTGAGATGGGGAACAAGCTCTTACA
Source organism: Myotis davidii (assembly GCF_000327345.1). NCBI lineage: Eukaryota > Metazoa > Chordata > Mammalia > Chiroptera > Vespertilionidae > Myotis > Myotis davidii. The sequence goes on from NW_006289713.1 coordinate 5,759,973, forward strand.
TTTACTTGGGACCCGAAGTCCCCTCATATATTTCTGAATAGTAACCTCACACATGAAAGCCACAGAAGTGAATGCCCGGCAAGGCCCTGTTTTCATAACAATATCACCATGTTGTCCAAAGGCCTCCTATTCAAATTCACCCGGCATTTTTAAAAATATATATTTTATTGATTTTTTTTACAGAGAGGAAGGGAGAGGGATAGAGAATCAGAAACATCGATGAGAGAGAAACATCGATCAGCTGCCTCCTGCACACCCCCTACTGGGGATGTTGCCCGCAACCAAGGAACATGCCTTTGACCAGAATCGAACCCGGGACCCTTCAGTCCGCAGGCCAACGCTCTATCCACTGAGCCAAACCGGTTAGGGCTACACCCAGCATTTTACAAACTCTCGCCTAGAGCTCTCGAACCATAACATACACACAAATTCCTTGGCACATTGGTAAAATCTAGGCGCTGATTAGGCAGTTCCGGGGGATGCCCGAGATCCTGCATTTTTAACCAACTCCCAGGGAGGCTGACACTGCTGGTCCACAGACCACACTGAGTAACGGAGTCTGAATGTTGTTGGCCCGTGTGGGCAGAGTTCATCAGCCTGTGGCAGCTACTCAATGCAAGTCCTAAACAACCCTTTGGCAACACTGAAATATACCTGATAAGTAAGACAGTCCTCACTTATACACCTATGGCAAGACTATGTGCATGCACACACACATGTCCAAGTAAAATCAGAACAGGAAGGGAAAATTGGAAAACGAAAGCATTTGGTCTTTTTGAGGTGACTAGCCTTTTGGAGAATTTAAATTTTTAGAGCCTTTGTATGTGTGTGGAATAAGCATTTTTTTTTTAAAGTATGTGATCCAGTCCCCTAGCCTCCCCTATCCCCAGGGGACTGTCAAGGGCGGGGGGTGGGGGGGGGGAAGGACACATATGTAATACCCTTTGTAATATTTAAGCAATAAAAAAAAAGTATGTGATCCAGAAAGCAAGCTATTGAGCTGAGCTGTGTGCCTCTATTCTAAAAGGACCTGTCAGAGCTCGCTCATTTTGAGAACTGAAATGGCGTTGTGAGAAAAGCCTACAAGATACGGTTCATGTGGGAAGTGTGCCTGTGGGAAAAGCAGCTCCCACAATTATTTACTAATCAGGATATGATTCAGTCAGTGGAGGGTGGTCCCCTTCGGTGGTGTCATTTGGGGGGTGAGAATCATTTTCCCACAGAGCCAGTGACCCGAATGCTCTTGGACTTGGCGTCACGGCAGCACAGTGCCGTTCTCGCTGACGTTTCGTCTGGGCTGTTTCCCCAACCCCAGCCTCCCAAGGAAGGAAGTTGCCCATCTCTGAATGCAGGTGCCAGTTGCAGGACTGTGTTAAGCACCAGAGGCATCATCAAATCAGCAAGGAGGTTCCCCAGAGTCGGTTTGGAGGGGACATGGTCATTTGGGTGCGGAAGCTCTGGCTTATTGAAGACCTGCAAGACTATAAACTCGCTTGACCTTTCTCCCTGACAGAGATATGCCCACCACGCTCTCTATCAAAGACTGGAAGGACAGCTGCTTAGGGCACCTGAGGGATAGGGAAGGAACTCAGGCCCCGAGGGACCCCGGTGATGACTGGGAGGGGGTGCTCAGGGGGCCATAGGGATCATTTCATGTTTAACATTAGCATTTGCTATTCAATAATACAGTCATGTGCTACATGACAACGTTTCGGTCAAGATTATAACAGCTGAAAAAATTCCTATTGCCTAGTGATGTCATAGCCATCATAATGTCACAATGCAATGCATTACTCATGTGTTTGTGGTAATGCTGGTGTAATTACCCTACTGCCCTGCCGGTTGTATAACAGGACAGCACATCCAATCACAGTGACAGGCTCTACCATCTAGCTTTGTGTAAGTGCGCTCTATGATGTTCACAACAGTCGCCGAAGGATGCATTTCTCGGAACGTATCCCCATCATTAAGCCATCAAATTGCTACCTTACCCATTTCATTATTGTAATGACAATGTTATTAATAATAATAATGATAACAATGCAATAATAATGTGAGGAGCTGGCTGACCTCCAACTTACCTGGTCACAGGAAGCAGCTCACAGAACCCCAGGAGGACCCATTTCTGCCGCTTCATGGACTTGAACTGTCACTGATGGTGGCCACACCTTCTTGGTGGCTGGGTCCCAGGCGGCAAGTGGCTGAGGAGATGCTGCAGGGAGAGGAGAAAGGGGTGGCCCTCAGCCTGGCACCTACATAATGTCCACCAGAGTGCGCTACGAGACAGCAAATGCCCACACTCGTTCAACCACAAAACCAAATTCTTCTGCTGTTGACTCATCCGGCCAATGGGTCCACAGATATTTACTGAACACCTACTGTGTGCAGGCGAGGCCTCTGCCCTCAGTAGACATGAATACAATCAGTTAAATGATAATTATGTACTGTGATACATGGGATAAGAGAACACAGCAGCAGGGAGAGGGAGCATCAGGGTGGGCAGCATGGATGAGGAATCTGGGAAGAGGGGAAAGGGAAGAGAAAGGGAAGAATTGTGCAAAGGCCCTGGGGCAGGGAAGGGCTGGGAGAGTTGCACTATACCCACTATGGGTGGTGAGGTTTAGTCTTTAACATCAACTTGGAATGGGAGCTGGTGAAACCAGAGAATGCTGGGGTTAGTGCACGGCTCAGTCTGCCAGGCTCAGCGAAGGTGCTGAGGGGTTAACATGCACAAGCACCGAGGGCCACCGAGCGGGTGGGGCAGAGACTCATCTGAAGCGGATTTCCTCAAGAAGGGGCCAGTCATCACCCCCAGAGGCCAGGAGCATTTCCTTCTTGGGTGGGTCGTTAGGGTCCGCAGTGGAAAGGCTGAGCCAGTGGGAGAAGGGGTGACATCTGCTATGGAAAGCCACGTGAGATGTAGGGGTGGAGGTACAAGTGGCCGGGAGGGATCTGTGCACGGCCTTTCTCTGGCCTCGGCCTGGGTGAGACCCAGCCCCCCAGGCACTGGGGACAGTTGCTGACTGGGTGGCCTTCTAGGTTGTCTGGCAAGAGGTCCGCTCAGAAAGCGTGGTAACCCTGAGGCTCCGTGAGGGCTGCTCTGGGGGCAGGCTTGGCCCTCAGTCGGAGCAGCCGTGAGATATGGTTGTAAGAGCCAGACAGCTGTGGCTCTGAATCCCTGCTGAGTGACCCGGGCCAGTGTCTTCCTCTTCTGTGATTCCGTTTCCTCCGCTGTAAATGACACAGTGACCGCTCCTGCCTCCTGCAGACACTGGGAGGAGTAGCAAGGACTGACTGGGTGCCTGGCACACGTGAGGCACTCCAGCAGCGGCGGTGGCCATTATGGTCTGGTCTGGCGAAGGGCTCTGCAGCAAAGGCAGGACCTCAGGCCAGACCTGCATGCAGAGGACAGCTGGGCTCCTCGTCCATCTTGTTTGCTCTTTCCTCGGTTTTTCTGGATTAACACGGTGTTCTCAGTTAAGATGGTCTTGCAGGATTTTTTAAAAAACCAAATAAAAACTTAACCAACTAAACAAAACCAAGTCCATTTATAACAAAGTCCCACCAAGGCAAACATTTGCCGGCCCCCAGAAAGCAATGATCCCTGGAGAGAGGCCCGTGGAATTTTAAAAGGCTGCAGCTCGTGTCTTTGAAAACCACCAGCCTCCTCGTGTCTGCCTGGGCCGTTCTCTCTGCTGGGAGGTACTTTTCCATCCGTCCTGCTTTCTCCCGGCAAAGCCCAGGGCGGTGGGGGCGGCTGTCCAGGCACTTGGACGCTCTGTCCTTGGTCACCTTGGACAGAGGCTGCAAGCTGGTGGCCGTGACCCGGCCCGACCCCCATGGCATCGGTAAAACGCCCCCAGGCAGTCCCTCACCCTACAAATCATTTCACCTAGAAACATGGATTCACGGCCTCCCTGAGCCCCGATTCCTACCCGGCCAAACTTCCTTATTTTTGTTTTTTAATTTATTGAGGCACAACTCACATAACATAAAACTAACCATTTAAACAATGCAGTGGCATGTCACAATGCTGTGCCACCTACGTCCAGTTCCAAAGCATGTCCCTCATCCCAAAACCCTGGGCCGCCAGCCGTCACTTCCCAGCCGCTGGAACCAACGAAGGCCCTTTGGCAACAGGAGGAAAGAGGCTGGAGAAAGAGCCATCCACTGAAGAAGACTCCCCCCACTCCCCACCACCACCACCAAAGCAGGGGACAGGTCCCCTACTTCCCACTCCTGCCCCCCACAAGGCTGGGGCCGCCATGCTGGTCTGGCCACAAAATTCGGGTTATAGTTTACCACCTCTCACCTCCCTTTGGAGTAGAAAAGAGCATGGCCGCTAACGGGAAAGCTCTAGAGGTGTTAGAAGGAGAAGCCCATGGAGGGCGGGGTTAGTGGCTGGTTAGACGGTGATCCCCCGTGTGCGAATACGTTTATGTAATGGCCCCCTGACAGTTAGAGCAGAGCTTCCTTTGCCCAGCTTCCTCCTCCTCCCTGCCTTGCAGTTCTATCCCCACATTTTGGGCAGAGTTGGGGAACAGGCGGCAGGAAGAGCAGCTTCAGAGGCGGAGGGCTCCAGGGAGGGAGCACGCTCATTGTGAGAAAACACGCGAAACTGGAGGCTCCTTTTCCGCACAGAAGCAATGCTGAGTGGACGAGAAGCAAACTGCAATGGAAGCTGGATTTGGGGTGAGGCCTGGGTGAACGCATGAGGGGCCCGGAGTCACAGCAGAACCTCAGAGGCGCCAGGAGGAGAGGAAGCAGGATGCTGAGAAACACAACTGTGGATGAGGAGTGGATCCCCTTCGATGCAAAGAAATGCAAGTGAAGTCCACATGCCTCCCTCTCCTCTCTGCCGGTTGCACACACTTCCCGACGCCCTCCTGCCTGGCTCCCGTCAGGGTCCATGTGCAAAGGCCGCCTAGCAACGAGGAAGTAACTTATTCCCCATTACAACTGCGAGCGGTAGGGGCTGTCACCCCCCACATCAAAGACGAGGAAACTGAGGCACCAGGAGGTCATGTGAGTTGCCAAGGTCCCGGGGCTAGAAGGGGGCCAAGCCAGGACAAGCCCGTGTTTTCCTGGCTACAAACCCCAACCTCCTCTCTCTGTCCAGCTCTGCCCCTGGGGAGGGATCCTGTGTCACTGAATCGCCTCTTTTTCAGAGTGGAACATTTTGGGCCAAATCTGAGTGAGGTCCGCTGTTTCCTCGGTTTGGCCTGACCTCAGGGCACTGCTGCCTGGCCATTGGCACGTCCCCGGCTGGTGGTCAGCGGCTGGTGGCCAGGCTGTTCTGGGCACGATTCAGTGGAAATGGGGGTAACTCAATAAAAACTCTCATTTACCTTTATGGTCAAAGCACACAGGACACTTTACAGATGTCATGTATGAGAATGCCTGCTCCTGGCATTGCGGGGGTTGGGCACCCAATCTGAATTGGTGGAGCTGAAATCTGCACAGTTGTCTGGAGAGTATGTGTGTGTGTGGGGGGGGGAAGGGTGGGGGGGCGCACATGAATCAGTCTGAGATAGGCAGAGCCTTTGACTCCGCAGCTCCGCCTCCAGGAATACAGCCCAAGGGAAGCTTCCTGCCCTGTCCATTGTTCTCATTCCCTGTTCTCATCCCCGCAGCAACCGACCTGCGGCCCAGGCTCCCGTGTGGCCGTGGAGCTTGCATCTGATTGGTTAACTACAGCAATTGTTCTCCCCAAATCTGATTTTGCTTCTCGCCCCCAAAATGGAAGAGCATTTTGGCTATTTTTAAAAAATAGCATCTAATTATGCCTACAAATTTCTATTGGCCTCACAGCTTGGCTTCTCACTCCAAAGCCACAGAATTTTCCATCTGGAGGGGATGGGAGGGCTTTTCTGTCCACCGTTTCCCAGAGTGTCTTCCGTAGGCGGTTACAGTTCCCTACGGGACTTCTCAGAGCCTTTGCTGCAGGCTGGGCACCACAGGCTGCCACAGGCGGACAGACGGAGCAGTGTTTCCGCACGGTGCTTGGCCACTGTGCTCACTTCCTGGGGCTGCTGTACCAAATTTCCACAAGCTGGGTGGCGTAGGACAGGAGACATTTATTCCCTCACCGCCCAGGAGGCCAGAAGTCCAAAATCAAGGTGTCGGCAGGGCCGGCTCCCTCCGCAGGCTCTGGGGGAGGGTCCTCCCGCCTCTTCCAGCTCCTGGGGTTCCTGGACTGTGAACACATCGCCCCCACCTCTACCTCTGCTCCACGGGTGCATCGTCCCTGTGTCTGTGTGTTTCGCTGTGTCCAAATCTCCCTCTTCTTACAAGTTGTTGGATTAGGGCCCTCCCACTCCAGTGTGACCTCATTTTAACCTGATCACATCGGCAAAGACCTTATTTCCAAGTAAGGTTACACAAGCTCCGCATGGATGTGAGTTTTGGGGGACAGTACTCACCCCGGTACAGATGGGAAGCCCTCAGAGGCTTCTGAGCAGGAAGGCACGGGAGCCAGTGGGTGTCCCTGTCCGAGCAGCCTCGCTCGGCCTGCTGCTCTGGGCCAGGCCGCGGGGGAGTGAGCGCACAGAGACAACCGTGAGGTGGCCACTGCCCAAGGTCACCTCCCAACATGCCTGCCCAGGGGTCCTACCACCCAGCTCCCTCTGTGTCCACCATGTGCCCTGTGGACACTCCTGCCTCCCCTCCACATGGGAGGCTGTAAATATT
>NW_006289713.1:5766724-5779191 GCF_000327345.1 Myotis davidii
ATATGGGGTTCCAAACTCAAAGGTGGTCCTGTTGGTGGTACCCCCTGGGCCCCTGCAGCTCTGCAGAAATGATCCTTCCCCCTCTCTCTCCCCATGCAATCCCCACAGCCTTCCCGGCTGCTGGTGTGTGTCGGGTGTTGTAGGGAGGGACAGGAGGGATGTGCCGGGCAGGGGCACTGCGTGGGTGCTGCCAGCAGACAACAGGGTCTGCACAGCGCAGGAGACGTCACGGGTGGGGAGACTCCCGTAGCCACAGCCTCAGGCCTGCGGTCCATTCGTGTCGACAGGTCCGAGGGCAGTTTGTGCTCATGAAAAGGAGTCACGTGGCCCAGGCTGGAGTCAGGACCAGCCCGGCCACCACAGTCTCTTCCCAAGCTCGCCATGAAGCAGGTGACAGAGCCACAGTCCACCAGCCTAATTTGAGCTTTGAAATTGCTTGTGGCCCTCTCCCTGTTGCCGGGAATTCAAAGGACGCGGTCCAACATCTGTGCAGAAAGAAGGCTGTTCTGCCTCCACGGGCGGCGAGGCCGGGCGGCAGCCGTGACTGCGCTGCAGAGGGACTGCCTGGGCCAGGGGCACAGCTCTCTCGGTTTCCCCGCCTGTAACACGGACATCACTGACCAGCCCTCCTTTATAAAAGCACAGCTTGAGCCCAGCAATGAAGGAGGACATGAGCTATGAACCACAGCCAGTCCTTCAACTTGGGTATGTTTAGCTTGGAGGCACATCTGCTGGTTTTCTTGGGTCTCTTCAAAGCGTTGACTAATCAGAAACGGGCAAGAGCAGCCAGCGGGTGTTGAGTGTCTTGGGGCTGCCACACACTGGGCCTTCCAACAGCAGAAACTACAGCTCTGGAAGCGAGACATCTAACGTCCCGGTATGGGTGGGCCACACTCCCTCCGGAGGCTCCAGGGAGGAGCCGTCTCGCTGTCCCAGCTTCTGGGGTTGCCAGCAATCCTCGGCGTTCCTAGGCTCGTAGACATATCGCTCCCCACTCTGCCCCATCACCATATATCTAGGTCTGCCTTCCTCTCTTCTTGTAAGGATGCGGTCGTTGAATTCAGGGCCAGCCTCATCCAGCACAACCTCTTTTACGTGACCTTCATCTGCAAAGACCCTTGTTCCGAACAAGGTCACGTTCATCGGTTTGGGGGTCAGACCTGAGCATATCTTTCTCAGGACACAGTCCACCCTGGTAGAGTGGGCAGCATGGCGGCCTCCCCTCCACCCACGTTCTCCCCATGTTGACAGCAAAACGAGAGAAAGGCTTCGCTTAGGGACCGTTCCCTCCTGGCTTTTTTTCTTTTGAGGAAGGACTGCCAGGGACAGCCGGACGCACTTTCCCTCCCAGCCGTAAGTGCCACCAGCTTCCCTTCCAAGGAGCTGCCGGCCTGAGGTCAGCCAGCCGCCCCCTGGCAAAGCCAAGCTGGACACAGGGCTGCACCGCCAGCCAGGGCTGGGCCGTGACCCGAGGCTCCTTCCGGGGAAGGAGCTCAAAGTCTCATCCCCGGTCCAGGAGCCAGGCGCAGCCAAAGAGCAGAGGTGAGAGCAAGGATCCAGGCAGAGAGAAATCCATGCCTGTGCCTGTTAGATGCAGGAGAGCGACCTTGGCACCAGGGCCTCTGTGACCTCTCGGGCCACGTGCACAGACCACAGCAGCCACCAGCCCCACCGGTCCTCTGGGTGGGGGCAGAGTGAGCTCCCGGGCTCCCGGGAAGCTGGCACCAAAGGGACTGGAGAACACTGCCACCCAAACGGTGTGCTGCTCCACAGGGGGGTGCAGGGACCAGCCAGCGGTCACACAGTAAGCAGCCAGGCCTAGGTGAGACACTGGGGCCCCGCCCCCCAGTTCTGCCAACGAGAGCTCGGGGCCTTTTCCCCACCAAGAAGGCATCCATCAGGGAGGTTTCTGCCTGTGGGACAGAGAATGCACCCTGCCCAGGGATCAAACCCGAAACCTGGATATGTGCCCTGACCGGGAATTGAACCGGCGACCTTTTGGTACATGGGACAATGCTCAACCAACCGAGCTACACTGGCCAGGGCTGATTTCGTAATGGTTTTATAGTGGCCGTCAGGAAGAAAATGCCACCTGTTTGGCAGCCAGGGACACCTGGTGTTTGGGAAAAGGGGTGAGAGACGTGGTACTGACTAAACGCCGGCCACACGCTGCATGCACACTCACACCCCGCCACCTCACCCTGGCCGCAGTCGCACACCCATCTCACCTGGGAGCAGCCAGGCCCTCAGGGCAGCCTGGAGTCAGCCCAGGGTTCCCCCCCTCCTCAGGCCCTTGCGGATGTCGGTTCCGCTCACTGAGCTCTGTCCTCATCTGTAAAAGGGCATCACAAACTCAGTGGCACAGGAGGTCATGAGGATTAGGGATTCCATCCCAGACATGGGCACCAGTAGGTGCTCAAGGAAAGTGATGTGTTCGTTTCCTGCGGGTGCTGTGCTAAATGTCCACAAATACAGCAGCTTAAACACACGTTTATTATCTGAGAGTCCTGGAGGTCAGGGGTCCCGCGTGAGTCTCCCTGGGCTAAGCAAGGCATTGCAGGCCTGCCTTCCTTCTGGTGGATCTAGGGAACGTTGGATCCCTTGCCCTTTCTAGCTTCTAGCAGCACCCCAATCCCTTGGCTCATGGCCCCTGCTTCTGTCTTCAGAGCCTGCGACATGGCCTCTCTCCAATCCTTTCTCCATGGCACGTCATCCTCTGACCACAGCTGGGAAAGGCCTCTGGTTTTAAGGGCTCATGTGATGACACAGGACCCACCTGATGACCCAGGATCACCTCCACATCCCCAGGTCCTTAACTCAGTCATATGGACAAAGTCCCTTCTACCACGTAGCTCAGATGTGCATAAGTTCCGGGAATCAGGGTGAGACATCTCCGGTGGCGGGGGGTCGGGGGGGGCCAGTATCCTGCTGACCACACGTGAGTTGAGTTGAACCCCATAAAGCGAGAGGTGCCTGGGCCGGTTTTTGGCAGTTCTTTCTGGAAGAAGAGGAGTCCACTAAAACCAGCTCCTTCGAGGGCCATTTCCCATCCTCCTGCTGCTTTTGACTCTTCAAAGAGGCACTGTCTAGCCAAGGAGACGGGGCCAGGACTGCCAAACCCTTGCTTCTGCATAAACCCTACTAGGAAATTTCCGTGGGACCGGGCCCTCTTCCCCCCCTACGGACCCGCCTCAAATCCCAGCCCAAGCAGGGCCGCTTGGAGAAAGGGCGCCAGACTTCGCTCTTCCCATGTGCTGGTGTTTGTTTTGTGTGTTTGTTCTGCTCTGTCACATGAGGCAGCACCAGGACAGTGTTCTGAGGCGAAGTGACCCGGGCAGGGCCTCATCTCCATCCTAGGAAAGGGTTTTTACAGCTGCGTTCTCCGGAGGGCCTAGCGCTTAGATTCCTCAGGGCTCCTCCTCGGTGCCTCCAACGCGCTTGGCTCTTTCGCAAGCTCTGCACATGTGCAGGGTCACGGACTGTGCCACCCTGAGCCGGCACGGAAACCCCGCTTGCGCAACCGCCCAGCATCTTCCGACTTTCTTTGGTTGGTCCACTAAGTCGCTGTTCACAGATGGGCTCGGTGGGGGGTGCTTTTGCACGCAAGAAATGCATTTGTTTTAGATTTCAGCCGGGTTTACAAGGACAGATGCCATCTCAGGGATCCTCCCGAGAATCCTGGCATTCCCCCTGCCTGATGAAACGGGGTGGGACGGAGACTTGTCACAGTCATGCAGCCGGTAACTGACAGGGCCGGGGTTTGTCTTCTGACTGTAAACAGTTCCAATTTACTGTGCAACACTCACTCTCTACTGGGACATGGTGACAGAATAAGAACACACACATTTGGTCTTGGTCTTGGGTTCTGGGCACAAGAGCTCCTGAAACTCATAATTTCTTGGAAGAGGTAAGAGGAGATTTGAGGGGTTTTTTTTTTGGAACTAAAAAAAAAACAAACTTGTTTATTGGGGGGCAAGAGGTCTGGCGTCTCGGCACTGGTCCAGGTCCTTCATTATTTTGTCTACAGCCAGAGGGTCTTTTTGATTTTCCAAAAATCCAGGGAACTCCTTTTCCATGAGTACCCTTAGGTCCTCCTTTGTTAAGTAGCCTTTATCCCCAACAAACTTATGAAACGTAAACATCTTGGTTTCCATGACGTGTTCCATTTGAGACGGCATTTTGGTGAGGTCTTGGCAGGAGGCGGGGCAGGATCCTAGGCTGCTGGGTTGAGGTTATTTCTAAGGAGCCCGGTCAACCACACCCGGATTTATGCTAATGAGGTGACCTGGGTGGCCCCTAGGTGGCTTGAGGATGGGGACTGATTGCCAGGGAACCAACCAGGTGATGAGGTTTGGAACTTGCAGCCCCATCCCTGACCTCCAGGTAGAAGGCAGGAGGGGCTGGAGATGGAGTTAATCACGAATGATTTAATCATTCGTCCCTAAGTGACGTCTTGGCAGGAGGCGGGGCAGGATCCTCGGCTGCTGGGTTGAGGTTATTTCTAAGGAGCCCGGTCAACCACACCCGGATTTATGCTAATGAGGTGACCTGGGTGGCCCCTAGGTGGCTTGAGGATGGGGACTGATTGCCAGGGAACCAACCAGGTGATGAGGTTTGGAACTTGCAGCCCCATCCCTGACCTCCAGGTAGAAGGCAGGAGGGGCTGGAGATGGAGTTAATCACGAATGATTTAATCATTCGTCCCTAAGTAATGGAACCTCCATAGAAAATCTTAAAATAAGGAGTGTAGAGACCCTTTGCTGAAACATATTCACGTGCCTCGAGAGTAGCGCACCCCAAACTCCGGGGACAGCAATTTACGCACTTGTCACCCTTCCTGACCTCACTTTATATACATCTTCATCTGGCTGTTCATTTGTGTCCTTTATAACAAACGAATGTAAGCAAAGGGGTCCCCTGAGTTCTGTCAGCTGGTATAGCAAATTATTGAACCTGAGGAGGCTGCTGTGGGAACCCTTGATACACAGCCTAATGAGACAGAAGTGTGGGTAACATGGGAACCCTCTGATTGTGACTGGCGTCTGACGAGGCGGGGGGGTGGGGGGGCGGTGGCATCCTGTGAGACCGAGCCCTTAACCTGTGAGGTCTGTGCTAACTCTGGGTAGTTAGCGTCAGAATGAATTAAATTTCAGGGCACTCAGTTGTGTCCACAGAGAATCAGAGCATTGCTTGGTGTGCAGAACCCACCCACGGGGTGTTAGAAGTGTTATGCGTAGAAAACAGATCTTGTTAGTATCTGTTCTTATTCACGCATTTATTCATTTGATGTTTAGTAAGTTCATGTTGTGACTGAGGATCTTGGGATGGGAAAATCATCCTGGATTGTCTGGTGGACCTTAAATGCCACCCCCTGGATCCTTACGAGGGCGGCAGGGTCAGATCGGCCCACACAGAAGCGGTGGCAGTGTGGCCGAAGGGCAGACATAGGAGCAATGTGGCTTTAGGTCAAGGAACCATCAGAAGCTAAAAGAGAGAAGGCTTCTGCCCTGGAGCCTCCAGAGAGAGAGCTGGCTTTGCTGACCTTGACTTCACACCCTGGCCTCCGGAGAATACATTTCTGTTCTTTTAAGCCACCAAGTTTATGGTAATTCATTACAGCACTCACCGGAAATATAAAGAATAACTGCATACAGATATGCGTGAAATCTAAAGTGCACAACTTGATGAATTGTTATATACACACCCACGTGCCACCCCATAGGTCAAGATAGAAACTCCCAGCATCCCAGGGTTCCAGTCAGTATCCCCTCTCCCCCTCCCCCTTCCCCCCCCATAACCTCCCTCCCGACCTGTCACGCTAGCTCGCCAGTCCTAGAACTTCGTAGACATGGACCACACAGCATGTGCTCTGGTGTGAGGCTGCTGCTAAGCGTAATAGCGGTGAGATTCGAGCGTGCTGCCGGCCTCCTTTCTTATTGATGAGTGCTATTGCACTATGGAAATACGCTGCAGTTTGCACATCTGCTCTCCTGTTGACGGACATCGGGGCTGCTCCCGGGTACTAGCTATGACTAATAAAGCTGACAGGAACAGTGCCGCAGCCTTTGTGAATACATGTGCTCGCGTATTTCAGGCACGTGCCTAGGAGTGGACTGGCTGGGTCCGGATCCGTAATTTTCTATAGCTTCCCAGGTGATTCAAATGTGTAAACTGATTTTAGCTAATGGTTCCCAACTGAGGACGATTTTGCCGCCCAGGGGACATTTGGCAAGGCCTGGAGACATTTTTGGTTGTCACACTCAGAGTGGGGGTAACGGACAGTACTTGGCGGATAGCGGGCAGGGCGAGCAAACATCCTGCAGTACCGAGGGCAGCCCCACCGTCCATACACAGCACAGTTATGCGGCCCCAATGGCCAAAAGGACTGAGGCAGAGAAACCCGACTGTACACCAATCACTCACAACCACATGCATGAAAAACGTGAATAACCCACCTGCACACGTTACAGCTCACAGAGCCGGCCCCTGCTGTGAGAGGAGGGGGTGCTGACCGGGTGAGGGTCAGAGGTCTGGGCGCTCCTGGCGAGCCCTGGAGAGAGGGGGCAGGCTGCCCGGTGAGGGTGCGGACAGGTTTTCCCGAGCCAACCTCGGCTGTGGGCCTTCACACGTGCACGCATGGGTTTCAACGTCATCCCCACGCAAGCAGTTCTCTCCTCCTGGGAATACTGGCTCCAGGGACAAAGGAAGCCCCCAGCGGACGGGAACCATGCCTTAGCCATCACTGCAGACGTTTGCTACGTGAACGGGTAAATGGGCTTCCAAGCCAGTCCTCCTGTTCCCGGTACAGGGAGAGCTGAAGTGAGCCTGGCATTGTGGCCCTCAGGGCGCGGGAACAAAGTTCCAAGGGCAGGCTGTCAACAAGCTCCATCTGCTGGGGGGCGTTTAATGGAGTCGCACAGGCAATCTCACGAGGTTTGGGTGTGGGGAGATTGGCTGGGTATGCACCACACCCACTTCCGCTTCCTCCTAAACACACACACCTGGACTACATTTCCCAGCATCCCTTGCAGTCAGGTGTGGCCATGTAACAATTTTGGCCAATGGAATCTGGGTAGAACTTGTGCTTCCTTTAAAAGCCTCTGACACCTACTCTCTCTGCTCTGTCCCTACCCACCAGCGGGAAGCAAAGGACTCCTGGGGGGTGGCAGAGCCACAGACAGGAAGAACCCAGTTCCTAAACTGCCCCTAAAAAAGCCACACACTTAACACTCGCTCTGCACTGTTGGGTGGAAAACAAATTGTGTTAAGTCACTGAAAAGTGGAGATTTGTTTGTTACAGCAGCTAGCATGCCCTTAACTAGTACACCATGTTTCTGCAAACCAGGGGATGGGATTTTAACTCCACTCCAGGTAAGAAGTGAATCCTCCCCCACAAAGGAACATAAAATGCAGAATGAGGGAGAAGACGCTGAGTTTGCAGGAAAAAAAAACAACACACAACAACAGCTGCCAAAGAGACCACTGAACTACAGTGTAACTAGCACTTCTCAACCGGTACATTGGGGTTGTTGAAATTTACAGATTACTCAGATGTGCAAAAATGAGTGATGTTTCTTTGCACTCATTTTTAAAAATACATCTTTAATTCATTAATTTGCACATACATATTTAAAACCATATTAGATATTTCTTTAGAGGTATGGCTAATCTCCAATCACAATCCACAAAATCATTCTATCTGAGTCATCCCCTGGCTTCCACACCAGGGTTTTGTCACTCTTAGTGCCGCGTTGTGTTCTGTCATTTGCATTTCATTATTTGGGACGTGGAGCTCTGAATCCAGATATGATTTGATCACTCCCAGCTTGGCTGCTCTGTGACCCTCGATCAGGGTCACTTTGCTCCTTACAGGGGTGACCTCCTCCACTCCTCACCCTGAGCTGTCCCCTCAGCACGTTCCATACTCCCCATTGGGGCACCCACACCATGGGGAGCAGCGGTGTTCTACCACCTGCCAGGCGGTGGGGGGCAGGGCCTCTTTGCCTTCAGATCCCCTCCTGGCTCTTCCCTTTCTCTGCATCATAGTTGGGCCGACCCCCAACAGCTGCATTTCCCAGGTGCCTGGGTCAACTGGACGAGGCCAATGGCAGGCAAGGGGGAGAAGCTGAGTGCTCTTTCCGCCCCCTCCGGCTACATCTCGGGTGACCGTGTATGTCCTCCACGGCCCCTCTTCCTCCAGGTAGACCTCTGTGTTCTACCTTCCTCCCCTAGCCTGGCCCCTGCAAGGCCCCCTTCTGTCCCTTCAGCTCCAGAATCGGGGGCAGCTTCCTGCAGTAGCTGAACTCAAGAGGTGGCTTCCAGTTCCGTTTGGCTTCTCAGCCGTCTGTCACCTGCGTACCCCAGGCCCTGCATTCATTCCCTCTGGAGAAGTGCTCAGAGGGGTGTCTGTTTCCTGGGACGGACCCCTGTCACTACGTGGGCCCACAGTGAGGTTCTCGCCATGGGCCAACTTTCCAGGCCCACTTGGGGGAGAGGGGACAGGCTACCTGGTCTCCACGTTTCCACCGGGAAGGCTGCAGCCAGGCTCTCACCTCTTTCCCCTGCGCCTCTCCCGGCTCGTCCTCTCTGCGTGTCCTCCTCCCTCAGCTGCATCTTGCATCTCCCCCTTCTCTGATTCATGTTGAGGTCAGTCTCCATGTGCAACCTTAACGAAAGAACATATATTTTGGGAGCTTTTACTCACACTGGTGAGACCGAATTTCAAGAGCACTATCTCACCAAGGACTTAAAAAAACATTCAAAGAAGTTACTTTGGCTCAGCCGGCATGGCTCAGTGGTTGAGCATCGACCCAGGAACCAGGAGGTCACAGTTTGATTCCCAGTCAGGGCACATGCCCGGCTGGGCTGGATCCCCTATAGGGTGTGTGCAGGAGGCAGCCGATCGATGATGTTTCTATCCCTCTATTATCCTTCTCCCTTCCTCTCTCTCTAAAAATCAATTAAAACATTTTAAAAAGTTATTTTTATGCTCAAAGCTGAGCGTTTATCCCTTTGTGTCCAGTCGTGTCCTCTCAGCACTAAGCCCGCATTTCATGGCCTGGTGTGATAGCAGAAGGGGTGCTGATGGGGATACCCCAAAAGGAAATTATGAGCGATTTCATAGGATTCGCCCCTCTAGAAGTAGTCAGTAGCCAGCAAGGAAAGGCGTATTCATAGGAGCAAAACTTTGTAGAAGCAAGATACTAGTGACTGGGGGAAACAGGGGCTGGGGGTGAGAAAAGGACTCGAGACTGCCCCCCCCCCTTGGCACTGTTATACTGGCACCCGTCATATTTCCTGAAAACAAAGGAGGAAAAACATCTCTCATTCCAAAAAGTTCATGGGCTCAGCTCGTTCTGTCTGAAATGAAGACATTGAGGAAACACAGCTGATAACAGTCTTGCTGGAGGCTGTGCTCTGAGAAAGGACCCAAGTTGTGACTAACAGCTGGCGGGTGCTTTGTGATAAGCATTTGCAGTTTCAAGCAGAAATAGGCCACAGGCGTGCGAGGGAGGCTCCGGCGGCCGCCGCCACAGCCCCGTCTCTGGCGGGCTGGGGTTTATCTGCCGTCAGTAATGCGGAGGATTTCAGCTGCTGTCGTGTCTCTGCTCCTGGCGGTCTGTCTGGCTGTCTGGACAGTAAACTACGCACACACTCATCCAGGGTCTAAGATTAAAGGCCCCTCCAGGATTGTTAAAGGAAGACCATCAGGATCCCTCCCCTCCCTGTGCTCAGCGTCTGATGTCAGACCCAAACCAGCATCCCCCCACACACCCCTCAAGAAAGGCCAGCCAGCCTGGTGCTATCTGGGCCAGCTCCACGCAGCACTGGCCTGTCCTCGGCTGTCTCCTGGAAACGTGGGTTGGAGGCAAGCAAGCCACCTGGGAGGCTGGGCCCTGAGAGCTGTGTCCTCCAGCACCAACGGGGCAGGAGTGTAGCTACAGGCACTACAAGGACCGCTTAGAACCAAGCCAGCCGGGGACAGGTCCTGGTCACAGGGGCCTGGTGCTGCCCAGGAACTCTGAAGGTGCCATTCTTCACACAGCCACCAGAGGGCACCGTCCAACACCACATCAGCACTCCCGGGTGAAAAAACTTCCATGGCTCCCACCGACCCTTAGGATGAAGCCAGATCCATCCACCCGGATTAAAAGGCCATGAACGATCTGACCTTTCCAGCGTCGTCACACTCCCCATGCTCCCTGTCCAGCAACGATGGCTTTCTCACATTTCCTAGAAAACACGGCTCTTCCTGCGGCCGCGGGGCTTTGCAACCACTCTGCCCACTTCTAAGGAGGCCGGTGCACTCATCACTCATGCGCCTAGAGAACTCCTAGTCACCCTTTAGGTTTTATCTTAAAGGTCACCCCAGTCCCAAAGACAGGCCATCTCCACACACAGGAGGAGTTTACATCTCCCCATCGGCACCTGGTACTTCTCTTTGCTGCCTTGCTGCGGGTGCAGTTAAATCATTAACTCCGTCATGGCCTGTCTGCTGTCCGCTGTCTCCCCAGCTAGACATCAGTGCTGTCTGACCCAACCTGTCCACGCCGGCTCCCCAGGCCCGCACAATGCCCGCACTGTGCCATCTGCTGCTGACAGGCTACCTGGGGCCAGTGTCGGTGCCAGCCACCAAATATTTCTGGACCTCACTCCCTGGGCTTAGTAATTTATTCATTTACTAAATAGATATTGTCTGCTGTCCGCTGTCTCCCCAGCTAGACATCAGTGCTGTCTGACCCAACCTGTCCACGCCGGCTCCCCAGGCCCGCACAATGCCCGCACTGTGCCATCTGCTGCTGACAGGCTACCTGTGGCAGACATAGGTGCCAGCCACCAAATATTTCTGGATCTCACGCCCTGGGCACTTGGTAGGATTGCACTTTCTGCCCCTTGTGGTGGGACATGGCACTCCTCCTACATACAGCAGCCAACGAGCTGTGAGCCACGGAGAGGTGCCGCTGCCCAGGCTAGACTCTCAGCTGCTGTGGACACCCGTCCGCCTGGTGCTGGCAACAGCTGAGGTGGCAGCTGCTCCTTGAGCTGGGGTTCCTGAGTGTCTGAGAATTGGTTTAGAAATTTTACATCAACATCCTAAGGCAGCGGCCGTGGCATAGTTGTCATGCTCTGTGCTGTGCAAATATCTAAAGCGCCGGCATTGGAATGCCTAGCACGGGTGCAGACAGCTGGGAATAAAATCAAACGTGTCCAGAGGGCCCGAAGGAGGGGCCGAAGGAGCCCGAGGCAGGCGGCAGAAGTCGTCTAGGCCAGCGGTCACCCACCGGTCGTCCGCGGACCCCTGGTGGTCCGGGAGGTCCGGAAGGTTGGCGACCGCTGGTCTAGGCTGACCGCTGTGTGGGTATGTGTGTGTGTGTGTGTGCACATGTGCTTGATATGCTTCTGTGTGAGGGGCAGGTGGTGGGCCCAGGTTGTTAGTGCGGGGCTGGGCTCTGAGCCCAGAAGGTGAGCTGTGGGCTGGGTGGACGTGTCCCCAGCTTGTCCTCCAGGGCAACCTGCTCCAGGACAAGCCCTGCTCGCAGCAGCCTCCACCCTGCAAGCCGGGTGGGATTGCACTTTCTGCCCCTTGTGGTGGGACATGGCACTCCTCCTACATACAGCAGCCAACGAGCTGTGAGCCACGGAGAGGTGCCGCTGCCCAGGCTAGACTCTCAGCTGCTGTGGACACCCGTCTGCCTGGTGCTGGCAACAGCTGAGGTGGCAGCTGCTCCTTGAGCTGGGGTTCCTGAGTGTCTGAGAATTGGTTTAGAAATTTTACATCAACATCCTAGGGCAGCGGCCATGGCATAGTTGTCATGCTCTGTGCTGTGCAAATATCTAAAGCGCCGGCATTGGAATGCCTAGCACGGGTGCAGACAGCTGGGAATAAAATCAAACGTGTCCAGAGGGCCCGAAAGAGGGGCCGAAGGAGCCCGAGGCGGGCGGCAGAAGTCGTCTAGGCCAGCGGTCGCCCACCGGTGGTCCGCGGACCCCTGATGGTCCGGGACGTCCGGAAGGTTGGCGACCGCTGGTCTAGGCTGCTTTCTCTTCTCGTCAGGACTCAGGAACACATCTGTCCCTGATTCCCCCCATTTTCTGAAGGCAGGGAGCAGCTTCTATGCCAGGGGTCCTCAAACTTTTTAAACAGGGGGCCAGTTCACTGTCCCTCACACCGTTGGAGGGCCGGACTATAGTTTTAAAAAAAACTATGAACAAATTCCTATGCACACTGCACATATCTTATTTTGAAGTAAAAAAACAAAACGGGAACAAATACAATATTTGTATTTGCATGTGGCCCACGGGCCATAGTTTGAGGACCCCTGTTCTTTGCAATCGGCTCTCATATGAGATGAAATATGGTCATTGTGATGTGGGTTTAAGAATCAAAATGGCTTTCGTCACCTGTGCTCTGGTGACACAAAAATAACGGTGACGTGGCTCAGGCTGAGCCCAGGGGTGGTGCTGTG
>NW_006289713.1:5779344-5779721 GCF_000327345.1 Myotis davidii
GTTTTCTTCTTTGTGTATGTACAATAAGAATCTATGTATAAACGAGTAAAAAAGAGAGCTCTTTGGCATCAAATAAGAACTAAATGGTAACAAGATCATGTCTTGGGGGCGAGGGATTTGTGATGCTTTCCTCAGTGGTGCAGGCTGGTGAGCCTGGCGTGGGGCATCCTACCCCTGAGGACATACGGGAATTTGCCCATACCCAGGGCACCATCGAATCGCCCACAGCACAATATTCCCAGTTCAGAGGTGAAGAAATCAAAGGTTTGAAAGATTCGTGAAGGTGCCCCAAGCCACTGCGCTCATGAAAAGCAGAGCAAGGCTGAAACAGCCTCCTGTCCCCCAGTTCCTGCTCTTACCACCCACCCACCCCCTCT
>NW_006289713.1:5779948-5791895 GCF_000327345.1 Myotis davidii
CGCAGAAAGCCCCCCCTCCCCCAGGCTCTTCCCAAGTGGGCCGCTCCTGGCAGCAGCTCCCCTTTGCACAGAGCGTGTTGTTTGGAGAGTACGTTAGTAACACCCCACCAGCTCTTCCCTGACACTCCAACACCCCCCTCCCGGCTTGCAGGGTGGAGGCTGCTGCGAGCAGGGCTTGTCCTGGAGCAGGTTGCCCTGGAGGACAAACTGGGGACACGTCCACCCAGCCCACAGCTCACCTCTGGGCTCAGCGCCCAGCCCTGCACTAACAACCTGGGCCCACCACCTGCTCCTCACAAAGAAGCATATCAAGCACATGCAAGTGCGCATACACACACACACACACACACACACACACACACACACGTGCATGGACATTCCAAGCACCTAGACTAGTGTCCAGCCACAGTCAGTCCTCAGTAAATATCTAGTAAATGAATAAATTACTAAGCCAATCATGTGCTCACTATGCTAAGAGTTGGAGGAACCCCCCCAAAACACAGTGTCTTAAGTCAGAGCCCCCAAAGCACCCCAGGTGAGGATCCTGGACATCGATACGGAAATGCTCCTGGGGGAGCCGGCTGAGGGGGGAGCAGGGCGGGAGGTGAGCCCGCGAGAGTGCACGCTCGGCCCGGCCCCGCCTCCGTGGGAACCTGTTACTGCAGCAGGACGATGCACAATGCACGATGCACAGGCCGAGGCTGGGGAGGGAGAGCGATCTAGCAAGTTTGTCCTCAGTGTGGGAGGCGGAGGGAGAGGGACTTACCTGGCGCCTCTGTTCGCATCAGGGAAGAGCCCTGGAGCCTCAGTTTCCCCTTTAGAAATGCGCGATGACCCAGAGGCCTGGCCCGCGAGGCCCGCCGTGAGCCCCCGTTAGACGAGAGGCAACCGTGAGCCGTGATCATCAGTCCGCACCCGGCGCCCAAGGCCACCCCGGCAGGAGCGTCCTTCTGGTTGGTTTGGGCCCGTCCACGGTGTTCGACTACCCACGCCCCTTTCTGACCAAGAGGAGCTGGCAGTGAAGTGCGGTCAAGGCCAAGTGCCCGCTCTGGCCGAGCCGTGGGCCCCGCCCTGCCCCCCCCCCCCCCAGGGTCTGCCTGCAGCCTGCCTCCTCGTGAGTGGCGGGCTGTGGGCAAGAAATGCCTTAGCGATGGCAGGTGGGCCAAGGGCAGATAAAATGGGCCAGAGCGGGGGGTCATTTAAACACTCACGTAGGATGAAGAGCCAGAGCTGGCCGAGCCCCGGGCAGGAAGCTGCTCTGCTTCGGGCTGGACGGCATCTTTTTAAGTGGAAATGGTTGATCGACTTTGCGAAGAAGACTCGGTCCTTGGAGAGAAGCCAAGTCCTTCCCAGGACAACAGCCTCGGGCTGTGCACAGGCTGACCCAGAGCGGAGGCGCTCCTACCTGCAGTAGGAAGTTGGGGGGTGTTGAGGACCCCCCAAATGGGGCTGAAGAATAAGGAGGAGAGCTGAGCCATCCCTCCCTCCCTCCTTGCCTGCCTTCCTTCTTTCTTTTCTATTCTTTTCCTCCCTCCCTCCCTCCCTCTGTTCCCCCCCCCCTTTTTTTTAAATATGTTTTTATTGATTTCAGAGAGGAAGGGAGAGGGGGAGAGGGATAGAAACATCCATGATGAGAGAGAACCATGGGTTGGCCGCCTCCTCATGCCCCCCACTGGGGATCAGGCCCACAACCTGGGTTGGTGGCCTGACAGGGAATCGAACTGTGACCTCCTGGTTCATAATTGACGCTCAAACCACTGAGCTATACTGGCTGGGCCTGTTTTTTTGTTGTTGAATTTGTATTAAATGCTTACTATGTCCCAGATACTCTGCTAGGCACTGGGGATACAGCAATGAAGAAAAAGAACAAAATTTAAAAATTATGCCTTTGCAGATCTTACATTTTCATGGGAGAGACAATATAACAAATAAGTAAAAAAAAAAAGTTTTAAAAAATGTGCAGAAGAGAACAAATGAGTAAGGAAGGGCGGGGGCTGCAGAACTTGTAGCTCAGGTTGCCAGGGAAGAAAGGTCTCCCTGAGAAGGTGGTAAGATCACTGGGGAAGGGCATTCCAGGCAGTGGGAACAGCAGGTGCAAAGGGCCTGGGGCAGCACTGTGTGTGTGTGAGTAACCTCAAGAAGGTTCAGCCCTAGCTGGTTTGGTTTAGTGGATAGAGCGTTGGCCTGAGGACTGAAGAGTCCCAGGTTTGATTCTGGTCAAGGACATATGCCCGGGTTGTGGGCCATATATCTAGATATAGATAAAGATATATATTTTTTTTTAAAGAAGAAGGCTCAAACAGCCCTAGCCAGTTTTCTAAGTGGTTAGAGCATCAGCCTGTGATGAAGGGTCATGGGTTCAATTCTGGTCGAGGGCACATACCTTGGTTGCAGGCTCAATCCCTGGCCTGGTTGGGGCATGTGTGGGAGGCAACTAATCAATGTGTCTCTCACATGGATGTTTCTTTCTCAGTCTCTCCTCCCTTCCACTCCTTCCAAAAATCAATGGGAAAACATCCTTGAGTTAGGATTAACAAATAAAAGAAAAAAAAAGAAGGCTCAAACTACCCAAGTCCTTTCTATGGAGTGTCGCAGACGCCTTCTCTCTGTCCCCCAGCTTCCAGTACTCTCTCTGAGCCATGGATAGGTTACAAGTATCCATGTGGGTGAGGGGGTGCGGTGGGGACACTCAGGTGGGAACACTGACACAGGTCTGCCCTCCTGGGGGTGACAGTCTGGTCCAGAGAGTGAATATTGGCAGCTCCTGGGCTCACTTTGACCCAAAGGCTTGTTTCGTTTGGCCACAATACATGTTTTCTTATTTGGTAGCTTATACTTTTGATAGAGTTTCACACTCACAGAGAAGTCGCAAGAATAGTACATGAAACTCCCATATACTCTTTCTACAGACTCACCAATTGCTTAGATTGTGCCCATTTACGTCATCATCTGTGCTGTCCCTCTCCAGGTGCACAGACCTGCCTGCGTCTTCCCTGCACCATTGGGGAGTGAGTCACAGCCCCTCCCACCCATAAGGAGTTCGGTGCGATTGAAGCCAGTTAAGTGTCCGTGGTGGGCGGGTAGACAAAGAAATGTGGTCTGGCCACACGATGGACGGTTGGTTATTCAGCCTCCGGCCTTAAGACAAACCTGTGCGACAGCGTGGAATGACCCTTGAGGACATGGTGCTAAATTAAAGAAGCCAGGCCCCGAAGGACAAACACTCCCTGATAACTCTTACAGGACGAGTCCCACCCTCACAGAAGCAGAGGAGGGTGGAGGGCGTGTGGTTGCCGCACAGCGCGGAGCCTGCAGTTGAGAATCATGCACTGTGTACTTAATAACTTGCTAAGAGGATAAGCCTATTGTGAAGTGTTTTTACCACACGCAGAAATAAAAGATAAATAGAGAGCCGGGGAAACCTTTCGGAGTAAAGGAGATGTTTAGGGCATAGATTGGGGTGGTGGTTTCACACAAACTCATCGGGTTGTACACACTGAATAGGTACAGCTTTTATTTCTAAAACGTTTTCACTGGTTCTTAGAGAGAGAGGAAGGAAGGGGGACAGAGAGAGAAACATCGATGAGAAAGAAATCGCGATTGGCTGCCTCCTGCACACCCCCTCCTGGGGATCAAGCCCACAACCTGAGCATGTGCCCTGACCTGGAATTGAACTGGTGACCTGTTGGTTCACGTGTCAATGCTCAACCAGTGAGCCACACTGGCCAGGCACTATGTACAGCTTTTGGAGTGTCAATAGCTCCTCGATAAAGTGGTTACAGAAATACCTGGGGTGTGCGGTCCCCAGAACTAGGACACTCTCACATAAGCACCGGGGAGATCAAACGTAGGAAACGCACTGAAACAGTCTAGGATCGAGGCCACCCTAGTCCTACTTCATAACCTGCTCTCGCTCACAGTCAAACTTCATCAGCCATCCCAATACATGTCTTTGATAGCTGCATCTCCCCCCCCCTCCCCCAAATCTGATTCAGGAGCACAAAGTGCATCAGTCGTGTCTCTCTTCACTCCTTTTTTCTTTTCTCCCATGATGTGGACATTTTTGAGGTGCCCGGGCTAGTTATTTTATAGCGTGGCCCTCATTTTGGGTCCGTATCACAGTTAGACTAGTGTCTGCGTGTGGGGTGGGATTAGCACAGAGGTGAGGCTATGTCCTTCTGAGTGCATCTTATCCACAGACGCATGACTCAATATGCGTGATCTTAATGTTTTTGAATTAAAAGTTTATTAGCCCTTGAAAAAAAAGTGATTCCTCAAAATCAACTTTTGTTAAGTTCCCTGTGAAATCGTGAGCACACAGAACCCTTCCATTCCATGAACAGAACATCACTGATTTTTAAATGTCTAACCACAAAAAAAAAAGAAAGAAAACCACTATGTTTTTGGTCCAAGATATGTTGGTTTTTGTCCTTCTTCTACCGATGGGTAGAGCTGCCTCTGTAAACTAGCGCAACGTGAATACAGCCATGATGAGCAGGAGACTCTAACCCATGCTGGCGCAGGCCCACCTGGAGCCCAAGTGAATCTCCTGTGCCGCCTCCACGTGCCCCCAGTGCCTGCCTCGGTCTTCTTCTGGCCTGTACTCCTTGTTCCACGCTGGAGATTGTCCTTTTCCCCAGGGATCAGCCCGTGCTCTGCTGGGACAGCCCCCGAGGAGCCCGAGTGGGTGCCACAGGATTGGGACACGCATGCTGGGCGGCGGCAGGGGCTGAAGAGGATAGGATGGCTGGGAAGTTGTGGATGTCAGTTTTGATCACTTGACACGCGTGTGTCTGTTTTCTGCACTGAAAAGTTATCATTTTCCCCTTGTCATTAATAAATGATTTCCTGCCCAATACTTTGAGACCATAAATATCCTGTTCCTCCAGAAATCATCACTAGTTTTCAGCATCCATTGATGCTCTAACTCCATCAGTCTGAACATATTTGTTAGTTGGCAAACATTAATTGGCAGATAGACAGCTGGCAAAGAGAAGCTTCAGTTTCAAAGACAGCTTTCTCTTCTCCCTCACTTGTTTATTTATTTCTGTCAGCGTGGTGTGGGTGTTTCAGCCATGAAAGGATCATTCTAGCTGATTTAAGGAGATCGGATGGAGGTGGCGGTGGGCGTATTAGTCGGCTATTGCTGTGTAACAAATCACAAAGCCTTGATTTGTAAATATTTATTCTCTCTTATGGTCTCTGTGGGCCAGGTATTTGGGAACAGCCAGAGGGGCTGGTATGGTTTGGGGTTTCTTGGGGTCAAGATGCAGCCTGAAGGCTTCATTGCAGATGGAGGATCCACACCCACGGCTGCCATGCAGTGCTGGCGTTGGCGGGAGGCCCCAGCCCCTCTTCACAGGCTGTGTGAGTGTCCTGGTGGCATGGTGGCTGGCTTCCCCGGAGTGAGTGGTCCGAGAGAGGGAGAGCCAGGCGGAGGCTGTCCTTCCCAGGCCCTGCCCTTAGAGGCAGCACAGCACAGCTTCCCCCACATCCTGCCGGTCAGGAGGGACACTTAGTGAGTCTGGCCCAAGCTGAAGGGGGAGGGAATGAGCCCCCACCCGTCAAAAGGAGGCCAAAGAATGTGCAGGCATTTGTGGGTTCCTCAGAAAGCTAAACACGGAGTCACCTGATGACCCAGATATCCCCTCCTAGGTACAAACCCTGAGACTCGCAGCAGGGACTCACACAAGTAGCTGCACACGCATGCTCACGGCAGCACCATCCACAGCGAAAAGGTGGAGATGGCCCATGGGTCCATCACCCGGTGAGTGGGCAGCCTCGATGTCCTTTGCTTGTCCAATGGGATATGATTTGGTCATAAAAGCAGCGAAGGCCTGAGGCACACTACCACGTGGATCAACCCTGAAACCCCTGTGCTACGTGGAAGAGGCCGGACACAAAAGGTCACCAATCGTGTGACTCCGTTTATATGAAATGTCCAGCATAGAGACACCACGGAGACAGAAGGATGGGTGGGTGCCGGGGCTGGGGGAGAAGGAATTGGGTGGGTCGGCTTTGACTTTGGGGAGGTGGATATGTTAGGCCTAGAGGGAGGTGGTGTTTGCACCGCACTGGGAATGTTCTGTATGCCGCTGAACGGATCATTCCAAATGGTCGGTCAGGTTTTTGTTACTGTGAGTTCACTCAGTAAATTATTCTCAAAAACAGAAACAGAAAACACCACAGCGAGCCCGACTGGACCCTGCGAGGCCGCCTGGAGCCGCGGTGGATCAGAGAGGGCAGCGGTGAGGGCAGGCTGGGGAGGAGGCCGAGGTGGGCAGAGGGCGTGCAGATGGCTGGCCCCCCTGCCTGGAGGGGTGAGA
The DNA here is from genome assembly GCF_000327345.1 of Myotis davidii. Taxonomy (NCBI): domain Eukaryota; kingdom Metazoa; phylum Chordata; class Mammalia; order Chiroptera; family Vespertilionidae; genus Myotis; species Myotis davidii. Next base: position 5,786,275 of record NW_006289713.1, read on the forward strand.
GGGGAGGGGAGGAGGGAGATGCCCAGCTTTGGGAGCATGGGGTGGGGGGAGTGGGGTTCAGTGGCGTCTGGAAGGAACACCACGGCCCCCAGGAGCTCCTGGAAGAAGAGGGAGAGGCTGTTTGTGGTGCAGGGGTGCCTCCGGGGGCTGCTCATGTGAGCATCTTCCAGGAATGAGTCAGGGAGGATGTGCGAATGGCATCTATCAAAAACACAGGCCGCGTGTCCTGACATCTGAAACCACCCCTCCCCGCATTCCGGGGTGAGCCCCAGTGTCAGAGGCTGGCGCTTGAGCCCGGCCTGGCCGCTGACTGTGTCTGTGAGGTGTGGGGTGGGGCCGTGTGGGCTTGGATCTGGCCAGGTGGTGCCAGGCAGTCTATTCCTGCTCTGGAAAATGCCCAGAAGTGAGACCACAGGGGACCAGATGGATGGCATTTTCATCAACACCGTGCCCGGGCAGCGTTTATGGTGATGTGAACCCCTATTTAAGAAGGTGGGCGAGTGGACGGCGGTCACCACTGTGGCACGTTTTGGGGTACACCACAGGGTAATGAACTTGGGCTCGGGGTCAGATGGACTTGCTCTCTGTCCCCCTCACTAGCACTGGGCTTCCCTGTGCCTGACTTCGCCTCCTGTAGACGGGGGTGAGGCCTGCCCGGTAGCTGTGAGAAGCCTGGACATGCTGGGCGCCGGGCACGTGACAGCGTGATTACCAGCGACCATCTTCACATCATTCGGACGTGCCCGGGTGTCGGCTGAACCTCACCTAGTCCCCCCCCTAACAACCCTCTGGGTGAGGACAGAGCTCCCCATTTTCTTAGGGGAAGGAAGTGAAGCTAGGTTCAGGCGTGATCAGGGGGTGGGTCACACATCTGTCTGATTTCAAAATTCACCTGCTTTTCCTCACTCCGCGAGCCCCTCACAACCTGTGCACATCCCGTTCAGAGACACATCTGAGGGGCTTGCTTCTTGAAACGGCCCCGGGATAGGGACTTACAGAGAGTTCGCCTCCGCTGGGAGCAGCTCCGGGTGGGACCGGGCAGCCACGGACTAAGACGTTTCTGTTTGTTTCAGGACCTGCAGGGTCATGGGCAAGTCACGGTTCAGGAAAGGTGCTGGGCAGGGCAGACCCTGGGCACCGAGGGAGGCGAGGAGCCCTCTAGTGCCCAGGTGTGGGCAGGGAAAGTGACGGCTGCTCCCTGGCTGGTAAGGGCAGCGGGCGGCGGGCACCAGGGCCCGAGGGTGGAGTGTGGATGTGGACGCCTGGCGGGAGCCGTCAAACAAGCCCGTGTCCTCCAAGGCAGCATCCTAGGCTGGGAGGGCCCCCATCAGGAGCCCCGGGGGCTGCCTAGGGGCTGCAGGTGAGCCTGTGGGCATCCCGGCCCCCTGGCCTCTCACACACACATGACCTCCTGAGAGGGGCGGGAGCCCTGTCCTGCTGTGTGTAAGCCTCAGAAAGCCAAACAAACAGTCCCTCTTAGCAGCCAGGTTCGGATTTGCCATGGACATCTGGATAACGTTACCCTGATTCCCAATCTCCGCTGACTGCCCTCGGGCTGTGGGAGTGTGGCTCTGGGTGGTGAGTGTGGGGGACAGAGGTCTTCCCTGCGGGCTGAGCCCACAGGGGCCAGGACACCTGAGGGATGTCGCCGTGGACGCCGGAGGGACAGCTAAGGGCACACCTCACTTGCTGTGGTACCACGTGAGGCCGGGCATGTGGGCACGGTGTTCTGGACCCTCAGGGAGGTGCAAGAGGCGTAGCTGAGGCTCTTTTACCGAACCCCGGGCTTTCTTCATTTCCTAACCCGCCCCAGCCCCGTCCGGCTGCGGGGCCCCCGGCTCTGCGGCCTTCGTGTGGAATGCTCACCCAGCCCTGTATCCCCACGGCCCTCCCTCTCAGATCTCACGGACACATTCCCCACCGTCTGCAACTGGATCCGAGCCTATTGTGGGCTCTTAGAGCCCCCGATTCCATAATAAATCGCCGGGGTTGTCTCCCCAGCTGTCAGCTCAGGCAGGCAGGGGAGTGTCCGTCCGGCTCGTGTCTGTGTCCATGCCTCGTACACGGTCGAAGCCAGTAAAGAATTTGTTGAATAAATGCACGGACCTTTGAAAACCCCTGATAAAGGGTGTTTCCGACTCCAACTGTTTTCTCCTCTTGTGAATGTGTTAGAAACACGTGGATGACAGAGTTCCTAACTTTTCTGAGATACATTTTTGAGGTTTTAGAGGAAAAAGTAGCGACAAGCAAAAGCGACTTGTCAAAGTTAAAGCGACCGTGAAAGTTGCCGTGGGACACTCTTCACAGCCCTTCAGCTGTTCTAATCCCCCCCCCCCCCTGCCCCGACCGTGGCCCCCTGGTGCAGGCAGAGCCGCCCAAGGGGCTGGGCTGGCGGGGGCCAGAATCCTGCATTAGCCTAAGCCTTAGGCAAACTCATTAGTCAGCGGAGCCAAATATCAACACTACAACGATTGAAATTTCTTTTGAGAGCCAAGTTTTTTAAACATATACTATAAAGGTAAGTACATTGTTATTAACTTAATTAGGGTCCTCCTAAGGCTTAGGAAGAGCCACACTCAAGGGGCCAAAGAGCCGCATGTGGCTCCCGAGCTGCAGTTTGCCGACCACGGGCCTAAGGGACACTTTCCTTCAGTGAATGAGCTGAAGCCAAAGCCTCGGTTCCTACTGTGTCTAGGAGCTACGGTACAGGACTGTACCGTACAAGAAAACCCTGGCTCGGTTTTCTTCGGGAGAGCAGGGACGTGCAAGCAGGCGCCTAAAGGGACTCTTTCCTTCAGTGAATGAGCTGAAGCCGAAGCCTCGGTTCCTACTGTGTCTAGGAGCTACGGTACAGGACTGTACCGTACAAGAAAACCCTGGCTCGGTTTTCTTCGGGAGAGCGGGGACGTGCAAGCAGGCGCCTAAAGGCAGCTCCTGGGCCTGCTGACCCCGGCGGCCTGGCTGGGCCCTTGGCAGGGAGGCGCTTGCAGGAGCTCAGGCTGATGGGATGGCCTGTGTCCTCTCCATGAGAGCACCCCAAGCCTGGAGCCCTGGGGGCAGGAACCCTAATGAACTATTCACGTTTCGACAGCCCCCACTTTGGTGACTTTGCCTGGAGATAACCGGGGAGCGGGGTGCCCTGGTTAGCACTTAGATAAACAGAACCGTTTGACTCATCAGCAGCCTCTCAGAAGACCAGGCCTGGAAAACTTGAACAAGAAAGAAAAAAAAAAGTTGAAATAAACAAATACGAAAAAAGGAGGAAAATGCTTTTAAAAGGCTGGAACCAATTTGGGGGTTAAACCCAGCTGCCCACACAGATTCATTTCAGCTTTTCAAGCGTTATTCTATATGATTTATTTCCTGCTAGAGCATTTGACAGCTATTGTATAAATGGTTTCCATTTATTCTGGAAAGCCGTCTTCTCCTGCTCTGGGGAGGTCCGACCAGGACCCAACGAAATCAAAACAACAACAACTGGGTTTGATTTGGAACAACAAAACCCACAGGAAGACAGAAGAGTAGACTAAATGCTGATCCCGGAGGAATCTTCAGACACTGTGGAATGAGTCACCCAGGGCACCTCTGGCCCTCTGAGAAACCTAGGCCTGAGGCCTGCTGTGTGTCCCTGGGCCAATTACTTAACCTCTCTGAGCCCCTGTTTCCTGATCTATAAAATGGGGACAGTGGATGGACCACCTCTCAGGGAGGTGGTGAGCATTAAGAGAGACTGGACATGACACATTATAAACACTTAAAATGGTAGCAGTTAGTATTCTTATAAAATAGAAACATTTGCCCCAGCTGGTTTGGTTCAGTGGATAGAGCATTGGCCTGTGGACTGAAGGGTCCTGGGTTTGATTCCGGTCAAGGTTACATGCCCGGGTTGCGGGCTCAATCCCCAGTAGGGGGCGTGCAGGAGGCAGCCAGTCAATGATTCTCTCTCATCATTGATGTTTCTGTCTCCCTCTCCTTTCCTCTCTGAAATCAATAAAAAAGATATTTAAAAAAATAAAATAGAAATATTCGAAGCATAAAGGACTTCTCCTCACTATGCAAGGGCTCCGAGGGGAGCTGATCACACCTGGACTCCAGCTGTGGCCGTGGAAGCTCTTGCTGCAGAGCACACACGTCAGGTTCCGGAAAGGACAGGGATTCATTTGTCCGAGGGCTCACAGTCCACCACAGTTGTCTTTCGAATCTAAAAGAATCTTTTCATATGAAAGAAGGAGGACCCTCCTTGAGAAAAAAAGTGGTTTTCCAACCTCACAATCAAGTCATTCTTTCATGGCTTTGACCAAAAAAAAGAAATTTTTTTAAAAAATTTGGCCAATTCTGTGAAGCTAGCTGGAGAAAAAATAAAAACTTTCCATGAGCTGATAGGGAGGCAGCATGGAAAGCTCATCAGGGTGGGAAGAGAGCGGGTTTCCTGCAACGTGTGCCGGGTCTGGGCAGTTTGAAAGGTTTGGATTTTGCCCTGAGTGTGGGGCGGGGGCAGAGGCCGGGCTGGGTCACTCGCCGCTTGCACAACGCCAGATGCTGCTGACGCTCTGCACAGCGGAGTTGGGTCCAGCGGCCACCATGAGCGGATGCCACATCAGTAGAGTCCCCTGGCCTTAGCCGAGAGCAGCTGGGGCCCCCAGGCTGGTGCAAGAAGGCTACCCTGACCCGAGTCCGCCAGCTCGGCCAAGGCCCCTGAGGTCAGGGCACAGGGAAGGGCGCTGTCAGCCTGGTAAGCTCATCAGCACATCTGGGCACCCAGTGGCAATAGGGCGAGAGAGGCCAGGGGCTGGAGGCCAAGAAAACGATTTGAGGTCAGCACCATCAGAGCCAAGCACAGGAGAGGGAGCAAGTGCAGGCCAGGCCAGCAGGCCATGTCAGCTCCCGGGCGCCACACCAAGCCGCGGCCGAGTGCCGGCCAGAGTCAGCACAGGGATGCTGACTGGGCCTTGGAGAGCCTGGCCACGGCCAGGGCGCTGCCTCCCAGCCCCGGGTTCCCGGCAGTGACCCAGGCTGCTGCCCGAGGACACAGACCGCTCACCCTTGGCTATGACCTTGGCTGCCTCCTGCTGGGAGGGGCAGATGCAGGGCTAGAGGGGGAGGCAGCCGTGGCAGAGCAGCTGGGATGACCTAAGCGTCAGGGGAGGCACCCGTGGCTCCGGCTTCTTAGCTCAAGGCTGGGCTTATCACAGGCCTGGGGAGGGGGTGCTCAGGATGGACACCCCCAAATGCCAAGAATCTCCCTGGAAAGTCACAGGCAGCTCAGAGGGTTTGCTTAGTCTCCCCGCCCTCCCCCCGACCCCCACACACACCCAATGTTCATAAGCTCTTCTGCCTTGTGTTTTAGGGTGGGCTCTCCAGACACAGACCCTGAAGTGAGGGAGTGTGGGAGGGAGGTGGGTGGGGAAAGATGGCAAAGAGAGCAGCCCCTAGTGGGGGGCTGGGAGCGTGCCTCAGAGTTGTCCCCCAGGAGGGGCAGGACCCAGGTCTGAACACCCAGGCTTGTCCTTCCCAGCATGAAGCCTGCTCCTGAGACATTGCTCCGCCTCAAGGTGACCAGCCATCCGGTGTGCCTGGGACTGAGGGTTTCTGCATTGAGACTTTCAGTGCCAAAGCCAGGA
>NW_006289713.1:5791942-5811639 GCF_000327345.1 Myotis davidii
GGTCCTTCTGGACCTCTGGCGCACACTGAGTTTGCTTCCGTGGCCAGAGAACAGCCTTGGACAGGGCACCGCAGGTGAGAGTCTGTGGGCATGAGCCACAGTGGCATGTTGAGAGGAGACGTGGGCAAGGGACATACAGCAGCATCTGCTACACCAGACCAGCCACACCCGTGGCCTGTGACTGTCTCACCCACCCACCCTTGCCCCCCGTACCCTTCCTGCTGCCTCCTCTTACTTACCAGCCCGTGTTCCAGAGACACTCCTGCCCGCACCGCCCACCTCAGGGCCTTTAGCACACGGGTTGGTCCCTTTGCCGGGAAATCGCTTCCCTGGACACGCCCATGTGTAACCTTTGTGAAGGGAGTTGGTTGGGCATGACCAGCACACTGTTCCCTGGCACATAGTAAACATCCAAATAAATCAATAAAAATGATCTAAAAACCACACACAGCAGGAACAATGGTCTCAAATGCACCTGGAGGTGAGACTCCAGGCCTCTCCGACCAAGGCGATTGCTTCCTCCACAGGGAATTGGGGAACTGTGAAACGCGGACGCCTGGAGAGAGCTGGGGTTCAGACGTGCGTCTCTGGCGGCAGCTTCTGCAGCCTCACACCACGAGCCTCCTGCACCCCCTGAAATCGGCACTAGAGGAGGCGTGGCCCGGACCCAGGACTTTCAGACGCCTCCACGGTACAGGTTAATCTACCTAGGACCCCAGCAAGTTAATCCAAAAATGTGGTTCTGCCTTCGTTAAACAGGCCTTCCCGCTTGGGGGGCCCAAAGGACAACCCAGGAATCTGGGGGCAGCTTAGCAGAAGGACAGACACACGGCTCTGAAGGGCTGAGACCAGAGCTTCTCACTTAGTGGCACGCACCCCGTTCGCCGGGGGTCGTGTTAAATGCACTCGGTGCCGACGGTGTGGACCGGAGCCAGGCTCCTGCGTTTCTGACCAGCTCCAGGGGATGCCACTGGCCTGTGGCTGAGGCTCTGAGCATGCGCACAGGGGGAGCGCCCTCTCTCCTGGAGTCGGGGAGAATTTGGTCATCTTGCCTGCAGTATCCACGGCTCGGCAGTGGTGAGGCGCAGGAGGGAGGCCCGTGGGGCCACCAGCAGGGTGAGGGCTGAGGAAGCTTCTTGGGCACACAGGCCCACGTGTCTGAGTCAGGGTACTGTGTGTGCTGCTGTGACAACGAGGCCCCTGAAACACTGGATTAAGCAAGATGGGCATATCTTTCTCTTACCGTCCAGAGGGTGGTGCCTACTGGCAGGACAACTTTGCTAGCTCCAACACCTGGCTTTTATTTCTAAATCCAACGTGGTTGCCGCAGCTCCTGTCCCCACGTTCTACAGTCCACATAGTGGGAGGAAGGGGAAGCAAAGGGGGCTCATGACCATTCTTGTTAAGGGCCTAACCCAGCAGGGACTTCCGTGCACACTCCACCGGCCCGGCACAGTCATGTGATCATTCCTAGCTGCAAAGGAGGCGTGAAAGCTGAGGCATTCCATCACTAAACGAAGTAGGGGTATGGATATTGGCTGCATCGATAGCGAGAGAAGCTATTACTGTATTGAAGCTCTAACATTGAATTTGTCTAAATAATATTTCAACAACCTGACTGGACAGAGGCTGCCTGCTCACGTGGTAGGTGGAATAATGGCCCCCAAAGACATCCATGTTCCAGTCCTCAGAACTTGTAAATATGTTATTTTATGTGACAAAAGGGACTTTGCAGATGTGACTCGGTTAAGGAACCTGAGATGGGAAGATTGCCCCAGAGTATCTGGGTGGGCCCGATGTGATCACAAGGATCCTCACAAGGAGCGGGCAGGAGGGGCAGAGTCAGAGGTGGAGATGGGATGACAGAAGCAGAGGTTGGAGGGATGCACACTGAAGGCAGAGGAAGGGGCCATGAGCCAAGGGAAGCAGGTGGCCGCTGGAAGTTGGAAAAGGCAAGGAAACAGATCCTCCCCGGAGCCTCCAGCAGGAACGCAGCCCTGTCAACACCCCGACGTCAGCCTGTAAGACTCATTTGGGACTTCTGGCCTCCAGAACCGTAAGAGAATACATTTATGTTGTTTTAAACTGTTAAGTCTGTGACCGTTTGTTGCAGCAGCCAGGGAAAACTGACACGGCTAGGGGAAAAACACCCTACTTAGCTTCGCTGGGTCCTTCGCATTTGGAAACACCGTCACAGCACCCTGGGCCCCGTATTGGCCTCATGGGGTCTGCTCTGAGAGTGGTGTCTGCACCCTGACTTCCGCCAGGCCTTCTGTGGGCTGAAAAGACCCCTTTTTGGTCTGGCACCCACGCCCCTTCTCCAGCCTCCTTAAAAATTATAAAAGGCAAATGAAAAATCGTGTCTTACCTACAATTATCAGTGATTCTGTTTGTGTGTATGATCTCTGTGATATGTATGTTTGTCCATGTTTATATATGGTATGGTGTTTTTTACCTCCAGATGGTACTACTGGTTTGATTGGCGTAAAGGAATTAAATTCTTACATAAATTAGGAGGTATAATAGAAATGAACACAAAAGCTTTCCAGGATCAAATGATCTAGGGAAATATTTGATATGAAAGCTATTTTAAGTGTGGTTTGGTTAACAGACATGTCTTTTAGAGTTATTAACATTAAATATGGTACTTTTGTCTTACCTGGGTTTGCAGAATAAGTGCATGTTCTGTTACAAATTTGTCAAGAAAATAGCTTGGGTAATAATTGACTTTGAAATATCATCATGTCATTAAGAACTAATAATCTATATATATATAAGCCTAAGCGACTGTTCAACTGCTCAACCCATAGCTATGCTGTGCACTGACCACCAGGGGGCAGATGCTCAATGTACAGGCATGGAAACATGGAACAGACTGATGAATTTCAGAGGGAAGGGGGAAGGGCAGGAAGAGATTAAGCAAAGATCATATGCATACTAGAGGCCCGGTGCATGGATTTGTGCACCAGTGGGGTCCCTCAGCCTGGCCTGTGGGCATGGGGCCCAAACCAGCAGTCCAATATCCTCTGAGGGGTCCAGATTGCGAGAGGGCACAGGCCAGGCTGAGGGACCCCACCAGTGCACAAATCTATGCTCCAGGCCTCTAGTAGATAGAAATAAAATGAAAGATTCTGATAAAACTTTCAGTAATCATTGTTAAAATATGTTTAATCATAGTTTTCCAAAATCTGTTGTAACTTGAAACTTTAGAGTTTTACTAAATAAGTTAAAGGATAAAAATGATTGAATATCTAAATATTTCAAAATATTGTTCTAAAACATTCATAGAGTAATCTAAAATTACCCACTTTTGGCTTCTTATTACAGAAAATCTAAACACTTGATTTGGATCTGTATTTTATTAAATATATGTTTATAAAAATTGTGAATCTATTTGCCAGTGAAAGAGCCTATATCTCTAAAGGCTATGAAATGTATTCATACGTTAGCCAGTTTAAAGAAAACTAATGACTTACTTTTTAGCTGTCATTATGAATTAAGGTTTCTAAGAGTTAAGAGACCCAATTAAGATGGGGGGAAAATGCCCTAGCTGGTTTGGCTCAGTGGATAGAGCGTCGGCCTGCGGACCAAAGGGCCTCAGGTTTGATTCCAGTCAAGAGCACGTACCACGGCTGCAGGCTCCTCCCTGGCCTGGGCCTTGGTCAGGGCATGTGCAGGAGGCAACCACTTGATGTGTTTCTCTCACGTATGTGTTTCTCTCTGTCTCTCCCTCTCTCTTCCACTCTCTCTAAAAAAAATCAATGGAAAAATATCCTCGGGCGAGGATTAAAAACATAAAAAGATGGAAAGAAACTGTATGTCTTTGTAATGGAAGGTGTGAGGTACAGAGATCTATTTGAAGAAATTAAAGGAAAAAAGTTTTGTCCTAAAGTTGGTTGTTTCTGAATAAGAGGCAAACTAAAAGGGACTAAAAGGGGCGGGAGGTAGGGGAGTAAGAGATCAACCAAAGGACTTGTATGCATGCATATGGGCATAACCAATGGACATAAGACACTGGGGAATAGGGGAGGCTAGGGGACTGTCTAGGGCGGGGGAAAAAAATGGACACATATGTAATACCCTTTGTAATAAAAAATAAAATTAAAAAAAAATAAGCAAAAAAATAAATAAATAAATAAATAAATGGGACAAGTTGTAGAAGGTTTGCGAGAGAAATCTTAAATAAATTTTGTAGATGATAAAGTTGAATAAGGTTGGAATAAATAAAATTAAGTAAATGAATTTAAATATCAAAGGTGAGCTGTTGCAAAACCAGAATTTAGTTCTTTTTCAGGCTGTGGGGGGAAGTTCCTCCTGCATCTGCCTACAAAGCCAAGATTCTGTTTCATTAGAATAGTTCTGTGTCAGGTTGTCTTAAGCAAATCCTTGCTTATTCAAAACAACCTTCTCAATCCTAAGAACTAGCCCATATTTACGTCTCATACTTTTTATTATCACTTTGGGTAAATGAATCATTTAATATTGTCTCATAATGATATGTGATCTTTTAGGTCAAGAATGTTTGATTAACTTCCCAGGGTTTAAATTTTAAAAGGAAACTCTTTTCTTGGAAATAGTGTTGGGTTATTCCAATGGGCCCCTGGAATACCTCAAAGATTTGTTCTCTATGTTCTCATTTATTTTTTAAAATATATTTTTTATTGATTTGAGAGAGAGAGAAAGGGAGAGAGAAACATTGATGGGAGAGAAACATTGATCGACTGCCCTCTGCATGCCCCCCCTGGGGACAGAGCAATCCAGGCCTGTGCCCTGACCGGGAATTGAACCTGTGACCTCCTGGTTCAGACTGCAGGCCCTGGAGGGAGTGACTTGCCCAAGGGCCTGAAGATGCAACCTGGTGGAATCTTTGGATGACAGCCTGTGCAAAGGCCCGGGGGTGCGAGGGAGCTGGGAGAAGTGTCAACAAGTCTGTAGTCTCTGTAGAGGCAGCCAGAGGCCTGGCCATGGGACCTGAGGACCCCCTCACCCCAAGCCGGAAGGCCATGTCAATGATCAAATGTAAATGATGGGTGATGAGCGAAGGTCTGAGCTGGGAGGAGGCTGGGGTGCAGAATCCTGCAGCCCCTCGGGAAGCCTGTGTGCCAGAGCCCCACCCACTCCCTGCTCAGCGACTTGTTCCAACAAGGAGGGGAGGAGACCTTCTGCCTGGTGGGGGCTGTGGGGCCGCCTTGCCCCCTGAAACTCTGCCTGAGCCCTCTTCTTCTGGACCAACATTTCAGGGCAGGGACATTTCCTCCTGGAGATAAGGCCTGGGCAGGCCTCCCTGGCTGGGGCCTTCGTGGATGGCTGGGATTTGGAGTCTGGCTCTCTGTGCATGGAGATGCTGGAATTTTTCTGACGATCAGTGAGCCTCAAGTTCCCGAAAATCCCAGGGGCTTCACCCACCTCAGAGTCTGCATGGTGTTTACAAATAAAACCCAACTGGAAAGTCTGCAAGCTTAAAAAAATATACAGCCCACAATTTGATGGGCTGCTTTGCTTGGCTGTGTGAACAAGGCCTGGCCTTGAACAAGGGGCCCTAGGACAGAGCCTCTAACTCGGGAGACGTAATCGAACTCAAGTACCTTTTCTAACTGTTTTTGCTTAGGGGTTAATTTTGAAAAACTTAAAATGTCCATAGGTCATCCTCCCCACCCCCTTCCAAATTAACAATAAAAATAACTTCAGGGCATCTCATGGGAAAACATCTTTTTTTTTTAGCAGCTCTTTTGAGATCTAATTCACATATCACACAATTCGCCCATTTAAAGTGCACGATTCAGCCCTGGCCAGTGTGGCTCAGTGGATTGGAGCATTGTCCCGTGCACCGAAGGGTTGTGGGTTCAATTCCCAGTTAGGACACATACAGGAGGCAACCAAGATGTTTCTCTCTCTCTCTCTCTCAAATCAATAAAAACTTATCCTCGGTGAGGATAAAATAACAGATAAAGCGCACAATTCAATGTTTTGTTTTTAGCATATTCACAGTCAGGCAGACATCAATACAATTAATTTGAGAACACTTACTCACCCTCCGAAGAAACCCGCATGCTTAGTCATCAGCCCAATCCCCCCAACGCCAGCCCAGCTTCCACAACCACTAATCTACTCTCTGTCGCTGTAGATCAAACATGTCAAACTCATGGCTGATGGGCCGCATGACTCGTTTATTTGGCCCGTGTTAGCCTTTGAGTTTGACATGCTTGCTGTAGATTTACTACTCTGGCTGTTTCATATACAGGGAATCCTACAGTGTGAGGTCTTTGTGACTGGCTTATTTCCCTCAGCCGAATGGTCTAAGGCTTATAAGAAGTCTGTGGTACGGGGCCGTTTCCATGCAGATGTTCATGGCGGTGCACAGCCACACACTCATTCAGCTGGAGAGGTGGTCCAGACTCGTGTCGCTGTAGTCAGACCACCCCAGGCCAGGCAGCGGCTGGTCCTCATGATGGGAAGCTTGCGGGTGGGGACTCGACCAGGAGGCCTGAGGCCTTGAGATGCTGCAGCACGTCTGAAGCCAACCGCTGACGGAGGATGCCGGGCAGACGTCCCCAGCATTCAGCTGCACCCACAGCCCTGACTCTGTCAGTCAGGATGGGAAGTTCAGCTCCAGGTCCAGAAAAGCAGCAAAACCAGACCCCTGACCCCAGGGCTGACCTCAGGACCAGCGGCATTGAATAATGACCCCCTGCCCTGGTGCCAGCCAGGCAATCAGTGGAGACCACCACCCTGACAGTACACACCTGGAAGACTGCTGAATATTCTATTGAGATCTTCTCCTGGGACCTCCCCTAAAATCTCCGCCCTTAAACCCTTAGGATGGAAGAGCCAGTGCGCTCTTCCTCCCGCTCCTCCTCCCCAGAGCACACCAGTGCCTTTCACTTTCCCTTTCTCTCCCCCTCCCCCTCCCTGCCCAGGCGTTACCATGAGCTCCCTCACTCCCAAGCTCCTAGGGCCCTTCCTTTACCTCTATAACTTGTTCCCTAGACCCACTTCTAGAAATTATTTTCTACCTCTGTGATTAACCAAATAAATGTTCTCTTCTTTAAGAGGAGGAGGAGGAGGAGGAGGAGGAGGAGGAGGAGGAGAAGGAGAGAAGAAGAGAAGAAGTCATTGTCTTCGGTATGGGGCTGGTCCATAGGACCCTTCCTTGAATAACGTGTAAAGTGCTTCAGTGTCTACTTGGGCGAAACCACATGTAAGAAATGATTCCTGCTTCACATGGGCCCTGTCGGGACCTCCGCCTGGAGTTGTATGTAGGAGGCATGAGTGGAGCAGGCATTCAATAGGAAGGAAAGAGAGAGGCTGCCTAGATGGGTGGGGGAGGAGTTTTACCAGTTATCCAGGTATAGATTCAGACCCTCCCTTTATAAAGCGATCCCTGGTGCTGTGCTGCCCCCTAGTGGTGGGCAATTCTGCACCACCTCCTCTGGGAGGCTCCCCTTGATTGCTGCTGGAAGCTGGGGTCCTACACCAGGGACCCCAAGGCCAGGCTCTTCATATGACTCTGTCTTGGGAACTGGTCTGCTAGCAGTCATTTGTACCCTAGCAAGAGTCAGTCCAAGTCCCTGATTCTCCTCTCCAGGGGAGATTTCCACTTAAACCCAAAGCTCGCCACTGAGAGCTGGAAGGTTCTGCCCTTGGCTTCAGGTTTTATGGACCAGGGAGGAAGGAGTGGTGGGGTATCCCTCTGAGAACCCTGCAGAGCAGCTGTGTCCCTGACCTGGAAACTGGGAGAACCTGGCCGAGGCCTGCTCCCAGTCCTGGGCGCCCTCCCTGGAGGGATGGGGGCGGGGTCTTGACAGACAGACCAGGAGACAGACACAGTGGAGAGGCCCGGTGACACCGGAGGCAGAGATGGAGACCCTGGGCGCCCTCCCTGGAGGGATGGGGGAGGGGGGTGCAGTTTGCATCCTCCTTGTAAGACGTAACCTCTGACTCTGAGCACTCACCTGCAATGAGCTTCAGTGCTGTAGCTCCCTGCACACTTACAGCCGCCCTCCAATGTCAGTCACCGTTAGCTTATTGGACAGACACGGTGATGGGCTCGGACAGGCTGAGGGCTCACTACCTCCACAGCTGGCAAGCTGGAGTAACTGGGAGATGTTGTGGGGAGAGGCCGGAGGCAAGCTGGAGTAACTGGGAGACGTCGGTGGGAGAGGCCGGAGGCCAGCTGGCCCCATGCACCGGGAACTCAGAAGTGGCAAGAGCTGAAGCTGGGTGTGCGGTTACTGCACACGGATGCCCCTAAACCCAGGGATGCAGTGAGCTCTCCGAGGGAGGGTGGGTCCAATGAGAAGAAGCCCGGGGTCAGATGTCAGAGGGGACAGGAAAGGACAAGATGGGAGGGTGGCGGCTGAGGGTGCAGATTGTAAGTGCTGACTGACAGATGCCAATGGGAGTGTGTGGTCTCTAAGAAAAGTCCATGTGATCAGCCACTTTGCTGGCTGTGGTGCAAAGCCTGCCACTTCAGAGAGGGGCCCAGGGACAGCCCGAGGCTCCCCCCTGGGTGGAATTGAACTCACCTTCCTCCTCTGTTCTTTGCAAGGGAAGAGAATGTGGTGGGGGGAACGGTGGCCTGTAAGAAGGTATGTCCACGTCCTAACTCCCGAACGTGGGGAATTGGACTGATTCGGAAAGAGAGTCTTTGCAGATGTGATCGAGTGAAGGATCTCAAGCTGGGACTGTCCTGAGTCATCCAGGTGGGCCACACGCATCCTGCTGGCTCATGAAAGACAGACCAGGAGACAGACACAGCAAGAGGCCCGGTGACACCGGAGGCAGAGATGGAGTGAGGCGGCCACAGCCGAGGACCACCTGGGGCGATCGGGAGCTGGAAGAGGTAGGAGGGATGTTCTGTAGAGCCTTCACACTGTGGGAGAATACACTTCTATTCTTTTAAGCCAGCCAGTTTGTGGTAATTTGATGTGGCAGCCTGAGGAAACTCGTGTAATATACTGTATATCAACATATTTATAACTATATCTATATCCATCTATATTAATATATCTTTATATACATATATAAGATAAAATAGCTATCCTCCTTTACATATAGATCATCTGTCATATAAATGAGACTATACCATCTGTCTTAGTGTTTCTCAAAGTGTGGCCCAAGGAACACCCACACCTAAACTACCTGGGGATCTTGTGAAAAATAAAGATCCCTGGGCCCACTCCCAGACCTACAGAACTCAACCTCTCAGTGGGCCCCCAAATGGGCATTTCAAGCCAGATTTCCAGGGGATTCTGATGGACCTGGCGGTCTGGGACCCCTGGTCCCGGATACGGGGGTGAGCATGCGTTGAGGGCAGGCAGGCAGGCTGCGCTGGCTGAGGGGAGGTCACGGATGTGCCCCACTTGGGGCTGGTTTGTGCTGTGGGCCAGATGTTTGGGGTCACAGGGACCGGCTCTGCCCTGGGCCAGCTGCTCCGCAGAAGGGCCAGGCACACACAAAGCCTGTTGTTGGGCTGATGTCCGCACTCGCACGCTTGGCTTCCCAGCAGTTTCAGCAGCTGCTTCGTGTTGGGCTGCTCTGGGAGTTCCGGGGCCCAGGAAAGCAGCTGGGGTGGGCCGCAGGGCCATCTGGAAGTTTCCGGGCCACAAGGAACACTTATGTAACTGTTTCAGAAGGGAGGTTTGATGAGGGGCCAAGGACAAACGCAGTGTTCCACACACTGGGCTGGGGGTGGGCCTGGGTGCCACCTCCAGGCCAGTCCTGGCAGCAGGGACCTTCTCTTAGTCCTCCCCTCCCCCTGCCCCCCAAAGTGCTGTCCAGCCTGGAGGAGCAGAGGAGGGGAGGTCATCTCCACCAGCAGGGCCATCCACCTGTTCGCTGCATCACCCGCAGTGCTCACACCGGGGCTTAGCACACGCAGGTCTCAGGAGGCGTTTGCTGAATGGACGTGGCATGAACCGGGCTTCTCCCGAGGGGAGGGTCTGTATAGAGCAGGGCTCAGCGTGCTCCCGGCAGCATTAGCGTCCCTGGGGATTTAGCAGGAGTGCGTGTGGCTTCGTGCCCGGCCCGGCCTCGAGAGGTGTCGGGGTTCTGATGCCCCTCAAGCGTGAGGGCCACTGTGTGGTGCGTGATCTTCAGCCCTGGCTGTGCTTTAGAATCGGGCACAGAGCCCCCTAGCATGATGCCAACGGCAGCCCAGTCCATGCCCGCTTCAGACTGAACGGACGCGCGTCCCTGGAGGAGGGCAGGCCTTCAGATGGTCCCCGTGCCTCTCCTGGGCGGGGGGTGGAGATCGGCTGGTTAGGATGAAAGGGCACACGGGATGTGTGAAGTGACATCCGTCCAAGGGCCAGGAGCATACATTTGGGTTTAAATCCTGGCCCTGCCCCTGAATAGCTGGGCGACTTTGGGCCAGTCACAAGCCCTGTGCCTCAGTTTCTTCATCTGCAAACCGAGGGCAGTAATAACGTACCTGCCTCCCAGGTGTGGCAGGAATTCTTGTGTTCATTTCTATAAAGTACTTACGACAGTGTTTGGGACACAACGAATAATAAATGGAAGCTGCTATTATCGGTAGTGGCAATATTGCTATTACTATTACTATCATGACTGTTATCATTACTAATCATTACTCCGATTAATATTACTACTATGACTACTACTACCCCCACCAGTATTACTATTGTTACTATCATTACTACTGCTATGACTTTTACTATGATTACTACTATGAATATTATTACCATCATTGCTATGATTTCCACCGCTACTCCCATTATTAGTGCTATTAGTACTATCATTATTATTACTATTGCTACCATTATTGCTACTACTATTGATACTACTGTCATTATTACTGTGATTGCTGCTGCCACTACTGCCACTATTGCCATTACTACCCCTGTCAGTACTATGTCATTACTACTGTGATTGGTACTGCTATCATTGTTATTGCTACCATTAATACTGTTATCATTATCGCTATTACCACATTACTACCATCACACTTTCTATGAGTATGACTATTATTGTTTGTGTTATTGCTGTCATTATTATTACAACTATTACTATTTTGTCCGTCCTCCAGCTTTCCCAGGGAGGGGCAGTTGCCTCTCACGCCTGCTGATTCTGGGCACTGAGAGCAGGAACTCAACGGAAAGCCCTCCTCTTTGCAGGACCACAGCCACAGGGGTCCAGGTCTCCCAGAACCCATGCAGAGGCCCAGAGAGGCTGTTGGAAATCACGGGGTGGAGGTGGCAGAGCCCCCCCATTCCCCCGCCCCCCCAGGGGTTCATCTCCTCTGGAAGGAGTGCCCGCTTCCCCAGAGGCTCCTGAAGGCCAGGCGCCACCACGCATGCCCAGTCTCTCGGGCTCAGCCAATCGTTTGTCTTTCCCAAGCAAACAGGCAGGATTTGTGCTGGAGGTGCCTTCAAAGCAGTCCTTCCCTGCCCAAATCCTATCTTCTTGGGGCCAGAAATGAAACAAAACAGAGCGTCTCTCGGCTTTTGAAGCCAGAGAAGGGAGCGCCTCTTGTTTTCGGAGAGGCCCGAGGGCTGCAGGGAAGGGCCGGCCTCAGCCAGCTGGGCTTTAGGGGGAAGGGAGAAAATGTAACATGAAACTTTAAGAAGGAACTGGGCAATTAACGTTTAGAATTCACAACATAATTGGCAATCCCGGGCTTAATAAATGGAGCAAAAATCTCCCTCAGAGAGTGTCCCACGGGGGAGGGCTGAGCCTGGCTTTCCCTCCGAGTGGAAATGGGTGGGTTAAACCAAGGGTTCCCTCTCCCTGCTCTGATCAGCCAGAGTTCGTCTCTGAAAACTTATCTCCACAAGAGGCATGGAATGGCTCAAACATGTATTTTCTCAAGTGTGGTTTTCCCTAACCATAGTATTATACTGATCACTAATGCACATTTGGGAAATGGAGAAGAGCAGAAAAGGGGGAAAACCCGTGTTCAGAGAGGACCTCCGTTAGCCTTCAGCGGGTTTTCTTTCAGTCTTCTCTCTGTACATTTTGTTATTTTTTCATGTTTTTATATTTTTATTGATTTCAGATAGGAAGGGAGAGGGAAGCAGAGAGAGAAACATGAATGGTGAGCGAGAATCATTGATAGGATGCCTCCTGCACGCCCCCTACTGGGAACTGAGCCCGCAACTGGGGCCTGTGCCCTGACTGGATGGAACCGTGACCTCCTGGTTCATCGGTCAACACTTAACCACTGAGCCACACAGGTCAGACTCTGTACATTTTAAAACATAGATGATATCATACTGTAGGTCACATTTTGCATTTTTAACTTCCTATGGCAAAGGTTTTTCTTTCTCCCTGGCCTAGGGTTACCTGGACTGGCAGCCCCTGGTCAGTTCACCCCAGAGCCAGCTCTGGCTCTGTCTTCTTCCTCTTCCCAAACCCACGTGCCTTCCAGGGGTGCCGCCCCACTTCTCAGCCCACCCACTTCTCTCCATGCCACAGCCATCACCCAGGCTGCCGCCAGGCCGGACGCAGGGGGAAGCACTTTAGAAATAATTGGCTGAAAGCCTCGTACTGGTTAGGCTGCGACGCCCTGGTTTCCACCTTTGACTCTGGACCCTTCGATCCAGTTCACATGTCACCGAACAAGCCTTCAAAGTGCAAGTCTGATCACATTCACTCTGATTAAAACCCCAGGGTCCTAGCCCGTTGCTTCTAGGATCAAGACCAGGTTCCTCCTTCAGGAGCCTCCCCGACTGCCCACGCGAACACCCCACTTCACGGCTTCCCATGCCGCTGCCTGCCATTCTCGCAGGTGTTTGTGGCCCCCCCCCCCTTCTGCCCTCCGTGAATCGTGGCGCCTCTGGGAACCACTCAACCCGGTACTCAGTCTGAAACCGCATTTGTGGATGGAACGAATGAGCGAGCTGTCGCCGCGGGTCCACGAACAGCATTAAGCCGCGTTATAATTCCCATTGTGGAGCCGTGACTGTTCTCCCAAGCCTTGCCTTTCTGGTGGAACGTAGGACACGCAGTCACCCAGCACAGTGCCCATCTGTGCACCCACCACACCTTGGCGTCCGCCGCCCCAATGCCAAGGTCTCACGGTCGCTCGGGTTTTATCAGGGAAACAGATCTGGTTCTCAGGCTAAAGAATTTGTGGGAAAATAGCTCAGCACAGAGAGGAGACCACAGGCAGCCTTTCTCAGAAAATCCTGTTGGGTTACCTGCACTCCTGGCCTCCAGGGAGAGAGAGGCCCAACTCCCACACATCAGATCTCCTTGCTCCCTGGAGCTTGGGGTGCAGTGGTCACGTCACTACACTGACCATTGCCTGCGGTTATCACCGAGGGCGCCCCCTGGGCCATTTGGCAGGACAGCTGCAGGGAAAGCGGAGGCCGCCGGTGTAGGACCCTCCCGGTGCCCGCCTGGAAGCTCCGTCTCCCTCTCCCGGACGATACTTTAGGGTTGTCACTGAGCCCCTGGAGCCAATGCAGATTTGACACAGGAGGAGGTCACTGTGGGCTGAGATGCGGAGAGGCTGAGGTCACCCCAAGATGGGACCCGTCGCTGCCGGCACCTCAGGGCTTTCCTGCTGCAGTCGGGGTCCTTGGGGTTAAAATAATCTAGTCCCTGACTAAAGTGGCAGCTTTTGGCGAGCAACAAGAGGAGAAACAAACCCACAGTCTGGAAGGAAAGGAGTTGGCCAAGGAGGGAGATCTGGACTGAGCTCCTTAGCAGCTGGGCCGTGAGTGGAGAGAATAACGAAGTGTGTGAGCCTGGAAACGGTGCTCATTCTGACCAGCATCGCTGCCGTCATGACGAAGCTGGCCCAGCACTGAGCCAAAGCCTTGGGCCTCATCTTTTCTTTATTTCGGGGGGCAGCACTCATGACGGTATTTAAGAGACAAGAATGTGGAGGTTTAGACTCACGATCACAGGGCTCATACGGGGCAGGGCTGGACTTCACTTACGACGATTCCTTACCTGCTTGGCGATGGCTGCAGTGCCCCTGCTCCCCGTACAGCCAGGCAGCTCCAACAGGTAGAAGACTAAGAAGTTGATGACACCCTGGAGCCTCAGTTTTTCCACCTATAAAGTGGGCTAATGCTACCTAACTCACAGATTTGCTGGGAACCATTTTGCCTCCTTTCCTCTTCCCCTAGTTTTCTCCTCCTCTTTCAGGCCTGGGTATAAACTATTTGCACCTGGTGCCTTCCCAACTCCCACCTTGCCCCAGATCACGTGGGTTCCCATAGCACCTCGTGCCTCTCCCTAGGCCCTCTTCCTCTGTAATTCCTGTTCTGGGTCTGTGGGTTCCCTGAGGGCCAGGGCAAGTCTGTGTCTCAGTGATCACTGAGCCACCAGGGTCAACTCCAGTGCCTGGCACACAGTGGATGCTTTAGTCTCCACTGGGGCCGGAGGAGGGGGTGGAGATATCCAGCGCACGTGCGGCCTCTCTGGCTGAGTGTGCGCGCCCACCTGACCTGCGATCATTTCCAGCAGCACCTGGGTGGACTGAGAAGGCCCAGGTGTGTTTCAACGTTGCCCCAGATTCACTGCTACTTACTTTTGGGGGGTTTTTTGTTATTTTTTGTAACTTTTTATTTTAGTACAATTTCAAACTCACAAAAATGTTGCAAGAGGAATATAAGGAATTCCTGTGCATTTTTCACCCGGATTCACCAGTCGTTTCCATTTTGCCCCATTTGCTTTACTCTTCTTACATGTTTCCATATGTCATATATTATATATAAATATATGGATGCAAATTGCAGGCATCAGTCCCTTTTATCCATCGATATTGAAGCGTTTATTTCCTAAGAACAGAACTTCCTTTTACCTAACTACAGGAGGAGGATCCAAAGCAGGGCATTTCACATCTTACCTAGATAAGCACTATGGCTGTGGTGTAGGACTTAGTCTACTGGAACACACTGCACTGCTATTCCTGACCCAGTCCACCGGCAACCTCTCCCTCATCCCACTGAAGTTGCAGGCTGCCCTGTATCCCTGGGTCCCGCGTCCAGTGGGTGTAGCTCCCACATACCTTTCGTCTCTTCTCATTCGGACAGTCCCTCAGCTTTTATCTCTCTAAATTATTGTTTTTGAAGAGCGTGCTTCTTGTTTTGACCCATGAGTTGGGAACGATGAATTCCTTTCTGAGTCAACTTTGGAGAATTTTGTGTATTATGAAATGGATGTCCCCACAAGTGGTCACGCCCTGTCCCCTGGCTCCAAAGTGTGGCTGTGACCTACACTCTCTTTTCTAGGTTGGGGACTCCCTCTGAGGGTGACGTGGCCCATGGTCAGGAGCGTGCCCTCTGGCCCGGCTGCTCAGGCTCAGATCCCAGCTCTGTGCTGTCCAGCCTGTGTGGCCGTGGGTAACTCACGCCTCCTCTCTGTGCCTCAGTTTCCCTCGTCTGTGGAATGGGATAATAATGGTGCCTACCTGATGGGGTTATTATGAAGATTAACAAGTTAATATTTATAAAGAGCTGAGAACCGTGCCTGGCACAGGCAAAACAAGGAGGATTTTTGGAATATGGGTGCTGTCTGGTGTCATTCACACGATCTTCAAGAGGCAGCTTGCATCTCACATTCTGGGCACAGTGGCTCAGTCACAGGAAACGTGTTCATGCTTCTCCCTCACAACAGCCACACCTTCCCTTCCCCTTGGGCTCTCTCTTCACACAAGCACAGGTGTAATGCATGTGCATGCGCACGCACACACACACACACACACACACACACACACACACGAAACACAAGAGCTGGTTTCCTAGGCCCAGGACACCAGGTAAGGGACTTCGTCCATTGCTTCCAAGACCCCGACCAGAAAGGGCTTGGTCACCGTGCGCAGCCACCTGGCCAGGAGAAAGGATCCCTTTGACGTCCTCCCCCACTTTAACCCCATCGTTGAACAGGGGCCCGGGTGACACCTGGGAAGACGGGAGTCACAGAAATAAATCCTCTTCTCTCAGGGCTGAGAGCGCGGAGCCGGAAGCTGCCTGTTGCTCTGGCTCATGGGTTCCTGCCAGGAAATCACACTTCGCTCCCTTCCTTCATGGGGGCCAGGTTAACAACCACACACACCCGACCTGTAGCCAGAGCCCCACACCAAGAATGGGACCGGCTTCTGCACGCATCTGCAGGGTCGGTCTAGTCACTCTTGTGTTCATTCACTCACTCGTTCATTCATCAGGGTTACTGTACCAGCACTCTTTGTTGCTCAGCTATTTTTAAGATTGTTCCCCTGTTACTGTGATATCAGCAGACACATTTGCTGTGCTCTCTTTGTTATTATACTATCGATCAGTCTCTATGAAGCAGTCCAGGTGCTGTGTAAGCACTTTACACACAGGCCCTCATGGACTCCTCATAACTACCCTGTGAAATAAGTACTGCAATTGTCCTCCTCGTCTGCATAAAGAAATGGAGGCACAGAGAGGTTAAGGCACCTGCCCAAGGTCACACAGCCAGAAGGGACCAGGCCAGGACTCTAATCTGTGGGCTCCTGGGGATGATAGTGGGTGGGTGGGGGAGGGGGTGATGAAAGCAGAAGGACCTGGGGTGTGACATCCTTGGAAGGAGGAAGTGCAGGGGTTTGTGAGATGCTGAGGAAGTGTCGTGAGGTCACACTCTCGGGGGGTGGAGCCCATCTCAAGCACTAGCGGCCGTGTGAGGGGACTCAGTGACTGCCTACACTTAGGAAGTCACGGGTGGAGCTGGGTTTGGGGGTTCTCATGTGCATCTGGGTGCATGCCTGGAGGGGTGTCCCCAGCATCACGGCCCCGTTCACACAGGGCTGCTAGGTCTATGGGGAGCCGTGCCAAGGTTGGGTTCTGCCTCTTGCCTCCCGTGGCCAAATGATTTCATTCCAGCTTCAGTTTTCTCATCCGGCCAACGGGCAGAATAATAGTCTGTGCCTGGGGTTGCTGTGAGGGAAGGTGACCGTTTCCGCGGGCTCGGGGCGATCGGAGTAGCAAACGGGCCCTTCCTTTCAGGTTCCACATTCTGTTACCTTTCCGAAGGGAGCCGGAAAACAGGGCGGAGAGTGGCAGTATGGTTCGAATTAAGCTGGGGTTTTTTTGCATCCTCGTCCAGTGACAAATGGCTGTAGTGACGGAGAAGCGTGGTTTGAATTTTCCACTTGGGATGAGACGTCTCCTGGCGTGGCCAGCCTCCTCCGGAAGTGGGTGGGTCACCCCAGTGGCCTTGGGAGCCAGGGAAGGTAGATGTTGACCATCACACCGGCTCCGTGCCTGCTCGGGCCACCAGCCCAGCCCGGGGAGGAAGACCCTCCTCGCAGACCCTGGGGCCGCTCTGGGACATTCAAACTGTCCTTGCACACTGGTGCCCACACACCCCTGCATGACCAGGTCGCCTCATTTGGGGGCAAAACCAGTTAGCACATGTCCACGCCCATCAGCCCAGGCTTCCGTCTCAATTCTCAACCGACCCACTTAGCCAGAGCGTGCCGTCCAGGCCAACAGGGAGGGTGGGGCGGCACAGGCAGGTGGAAGGGCGGGCCGGCCTTTGGTAATTTCCATCTTGATTTTCTTTTTCTTAAAATATATTTTATTGATTTTTTTACAGAGAGGAAGGGAGAGGGATAGAGAGTTAGAAACATCGATGAGAGAGAAACATCGATCAGCTGCCTCCTGCACACTCCCCACTGGGGATGTGCCCGCAACCAAGGTACATGCCCTTGACTGGAATCGAACCTGGGACCCTTCAGTCCGCAGGCCGACACTCTATCCACTGAGCCACACCGGTCAGGCCTCCATCTTAATTTTCGAAGTCCTGCTGGATGCAAAGGCAAGCCAGAGGCAACTCACGCTGGAAGGAAGCTTACACTGAAGGTGCTCCACGGGGAAGGCAGACCTGGGGTCTGTGGTGGCCGGGGACCCGGGCAAGGTGCTTCCCCTCATTGGGCCTCAGTTTCCTCACCTGTAAGTGGGGATTCAACAGCTGCCTCGTGGGCTTGTGGTGAGGATTCAACAAGAGGAGGCCTGAGTCTGTGAGCCACATGCTCAGGTGTGCGAGAAAAGAGGCGTCTTTATTCCTCTGTAATCAACCTGGACCTTTAGCTCTCAAGTCCTGCCCATTCCCCATTTCTAAGGAACTCGGCCGAATAAAACTGGTCATTCAGAAAAAGGCACCCTGGTTTTTCTTGTTTCAAGTTTAAATCAGTGGATTCTCGGCCCCAGGCCCCACCCCCTCTGAGGTGGCATTCCTTTACAAACGGAAGTCAGAGCCCACCTCTCCTGGGCTCCGAACCCTCCCATGGCTCCCAATTCCCTGGAGGCAGGGCCCCAGTCCTTCCCCCAGCCTGATGCCTCCTCTGACCTGCCTACCTGCTTTCTGCCCTCAGGTCTCCTCTCTTGCTCTGCTCCCTCCCCTTCCTTGAAGCCCTCCTGGATTCCCTTGGGCCAAGCACACTCCTGGTTCGGCACCTTGGAGTTTGCTGCTTCCTCCACCTGCAACTCTCCTCCCTCTGATGCCCACCCTGCTCCTCCCTCACCTTCGTCTCTCCTTTTTCACCATCGCCTTCTCTGTGATCCCCACCTCACTTCCCCGGGCCACCTGTTTTAAATTTAAAATACCAACAACCTCACCCTCTGGCGTCCCCCCACCCATAACACTTCTCCCCACCTGATAATATGTGTGAGGGGGTTGCTTGCTGGTTTACTGCCTACCTCTCCCGCACGAATGAAAGTTTCACAGGGGAGCGGACACGTTTGTGTGTTGTTTTCAGGTGCTCAATAAATACTAGATGGAAGAATGGATTAATGGATGGGTGGATGGATGCATGGATGCATGGCTTCAGTCTGGGGAATTCTGCAAGTTCTGGAAAAACATGGGGAACAAGTTCCTTCTACACTCCAGTTTCTCAGAACTAATCTGAGAGCCTCCTCCCTTCCTCCCCACCTGATTTCAGGACGAGAGGCATTCGCAGGCAGCCCTTCCCAGCCCCCTGCAGAAAAGGCATTTGTAACAAGGACATGGAGCAAGGGTCCTCAAACTTTTTAAACAGGGGCCAGTTCACTGTCCCTCAGACAGTTGGAGGGCCGGACTAAAAAAAAAAACTATAAACAAATTCCTATGCACACTGCACCTATCTTATTTTGAAGTAAAAACACAAATGTTTTCGGCGGGCCGCATGTGGCCCGCGGGCTGTAGTTCAAGGACCTCTGATGGAGGATCCCATAGCTCTAGGGAGGGCTGGAGGGCCAGACAGGATGGTTCTGCAGCCGGAACCCAAGATCATGCCATCGACTGCTATGGTGGCCCCTTATGGAGGATCCCATGGCCTCTAGGGAGGGCTGGAGGACCAGACAGGATGGTTCTGCAGCCAGAACCCAAGATCATGCCATCGACTGCTATGGTGGAAGCCACCTGCTGGGTGGCTGAGCCCTGGGCCACACAGTTTGCTAACGCATCTCCCTGGGGCGGGCGTCTGGACTCTCCTGTTAGTCAGGGTTGCCACATAAAACACAGGAGACCCAATTCCCTTTGAATGGCAGATAAACAATGATTAACATTCTGCTAAGAGTATGTTCCATATAATATTTTGTTATTATTTTGCTTTGTCTAAATCTGGCACCCCTACGTGCTACTCCTGACACCCCCACTGCTCCGCGAAGAGAAGTCTCTGGACACAAGCTTCCTTGCGTCAGGGGCTCCCAATTCAGCCTCACAGAAGCATGTCACCTGCGGGCACCCTAGCTGCAAGGGAAACTGGGAAGGCAGGCGCCAGG
>NW_006289713.1:5812145-5834005 GCF_000327345.1 Myotis davidii
CTTTAATACAGTTCCTCATGTTGTGGTGACCCCCAATTTCATTGTTACAAATTGAACATAATGAAAGCATAGTGATTAATCACAAAAACAATATGTAATTATGTATGTGTTTTCCGATGGTCTTAGGCGACCCCTGTGAAAGGGTCCTTCGACCCCAAAAAGGGGTCGCGACCCACAGGTTGAGAACCGCTGCCTTATAGGATGGTGACTAATAAATGTGGGATAGGTGATGGAATTAGGAACGCCACCACATGGCAGCATGTTAAAATGTTTGCTTAGGCAAGCGTCTTCAATAGAGGCTAAAACCTGTGAGCGAAGATTTTATGGGGTATTGGATTTTTACATACTCTCAATATCTTTCTCTATCAGGTCATTGTTTATTGCAAAAAACATAGGACTTTCACCTAGAGAAATCCGGCAGACACCTTCACCAAGAGGCCAGAATCGCCGTCAACAGCAACAGGGCGAGTCGGCAGGCACGCTGGGAAGCACACACGTCACTCCCGTGAGATTCTGGCTGACACGTGCAGCCTGACGCTGACGATGGAGAAACACTCGCCACACTCAGTTTGAGGGACAGTCCACAAAACAGTTGGACAGTAATGTTTAAAAAAATGTCAGCATCCTAAAAGAACATACAGGGAGCAGCTTGTTCAGATTCAAGGACACGGAAAAGACCTGAAAACGTCATGCGATTCATGACCTGAGAGCTTCGTTGGCCATAGCAGACATTCCTGGGACCAACGGCGAACTCTGAGTAAGG
Organism: Myotis davidii; assembly: GCF_000327345.1. Lineage (NCBI taxonomy): Eukaryota > Metazoa > Chordata > Mammalia > Chiroptera > Vespertilionidae > Myotis > Myotis davidii. The sequence continues at coordinate 5,812,909 of NW_006289713.1, forward strand.
CCGGCAGGCTAGGTCATAGAAGCATCCGCGTTAATTTCCCAATTTAGAGGATTATACCAGGAAATGTAAGAAAATGCCTCCTCCTTACTAGGAGGATGTCCTTCTTTTAGGAAAACATGCACTAAAGTATTTAGAGATAAAGGGGTCTCATATCTGCAACCTCCTCTTAAATAGTTTAGAAAAGGAAGAGAGAAGGGAAATAATCCAGCCGAGGCCGGAGATGCTAATATCTGGGGAATCTGAATGCAGGTTATACGGGAATTCCTTACGCTACGACTGCAGCGCCTCTGCCAGTCTGAAATTAGGTCAAAACAAAAAGGTAAAACAAACAAACAAGTCTGCTTAGAAACTCAAAAGCTAACATTGCGCCCTTTATTCCTGCAGTTCAGCTGTGGTCTCCCTTCCCTGAGAGAAGCCAGAATCATGGTTTAAGTAGCTGCAACCACCTCCATGTATTTAGTGCTTATTCTGTGCCAGGCTTCCCAATGCTATTTTAAAAACCGTATTCCCTTGTTTGAGCCTCATAACAGCCCTATGAAGTAGCTGCTCCTATGGTCCCCATGTTATATATGAGGAAACCGAGCCACAGAGAGGATTCCAGGTCGTAAGTGGTAGAGCTGGGATTTGAACTCACACCCATCTGGCTCCAGGCTTCTCTCCTGCCCCTCGGAAGGTCATATTGGGAAGATTTCAAAGGTGTAGACCATGAGAGACCGAAGAGGAAACATGGGATAAGGCACTCAGAGGTTCTGGACCCAATTCTAAGGTGGGGAGGGGGAAATGTACAAACTCCTGCTCAGGAAAAAAAGACAATTGCCCTGTCCAGTGTGGCTCAGTGGTTAGAGTGTTGGTTCATGCACCGAAGAATCATAGGTTCAATTCCCAGTCAAGGGCACATACCTGGGTTGCAGGTCTGATCCCTGGTCCTGGTCAGGGCACTTGCAGGAGGCAGCCAATCGATGGTTCTTTCCTTCCCTCCCTCCCCCCTCCCTACTTCCCCTCCTCTCTCTCTCCTTTCCTCCTTCTCCCTTCTTTCCTTCCTTCCACGCTCTCTAAAAATCAATGGGAAAAATATCCTTGGGTGAGGATTCACAAAAACACAATCAACGGTGACTGACTCATGACGACGCAGATATAGGAATTCGCTAATCTACAGGGTGTTCCAAAAACATGCGCGCACACACACACTTTGAATAATTACAAAGGCAGTGTTTATTAAAATACATTTCGTTTTCAAAATTGAGCTATCAGCTTTTAAAGTGCGTATACATTTTGGGGGGATGCCCTGTATATCTCTGCTGAAGTTGAAAAGGAAAATATCTTCAAAATAAAGGATAGAGTGAGAAACTTTGCAGAAAATTAGAAAAACAAACAATTGCCGTTCCATACTTGAAAATGTTTCTGAAACCAAAGGGACCGAATGAGCTGCTGTATCGCTTTGCCTTTCGCCATAGTTCCTCTTGGCTCCCGGACATCCACCTGTGACGCTGGAGGCGAAGCAGCCAGTCACCTTTCAGCCAGGAGGGCACAAGCCACGTGGAGGCTGACAGGTCGGAAGTGGGAGGAATCTGGTCCCTGGGGACTCCCCAAGCACTGTCCCCTGGACCTCCTACCTCCCACCGTGGGGCGTCTCCATTACACAAAGCTAAATGCATGTCTAACGGACACTTGGACAAATGAAATCAAATAGCCCCTGAATTATATTTGGCGAATATAATTGAATAAGCAAGTGCTTGAAGGACATGTGTGCTTATCAAATCAGATATAATATACTTGGAGCCCTCCTGGTACCAGCAGGCACGTGACACAATGAATTTCTTTGCCACCTTCCTGTGTCACACAGGAGGTGGGGGTGGTGGGATGGAGAGGAAACATCCTTGGGACCACGGCCAGGATGGGTGACAGGAGGTGAAAGCAGGTGAGCTGGGAGCCTGCCTGCGCAGCGTGGTGGCGGCCGGGGCACACAGGGAGGCTGTCTGCCGCTCGCTCGGGGCCAGGCCAGGAGCTGACAGAGGGAATTGGTTTAAGGCCCGTCTTCCTGGTTCTTGGCTGAAGACTGCTACCAGTTCCGTTGGCCAAGATGAAAGAGTAAAAGGAATGTCATGAGGTTTTCAAAACCTGCGCCTTTGGCACCAAACTTGTTTTTCTAAGGGTCTAAAAGATTTTTTAAGGTCTGAAAGATTAGGACAGGTTTTGGCTTGGGGTGAAAAATTGGAAGGAAGGTGGATAAACGAACAAACAAAAACCAACCCACTAAAACCTAATGACTCCGGGACCACCTACATAGCTGTGGGGTTTGTTTGTGTGTGTGTTTTCTTTTATAGAATGAAGTTGCCGTGACTTGAGGATCCAGGATTCAATAGCTCCGTGTCCCCGCTTCCCTGGGTTCCCAGGCTTTTCTGGGCAGGACTGAGGAGGGAAAGCCTTAAAGTCAATCTAGTCCACGATTCTTCCACCTTCTGCTTGTATCCTTCCGGAGACGGGAAGCTCACTCCCTATTCACAGGAGCCATTTCATCTTTGGACAGTTCTGTCAATTATAGTGTTAGTGGCGGGGAAAAGGCACCAGGTGTTAACCTCCTTCCTGGCACCTCAGTTCTCGAGTTCTGGCTAAGAGAAGAATTCAGAGCCAAGACACAAATTATAAGAGAAAGTTTATTTAGAAAGTCACAGAGGTAGGGGGGTGGGGCAGGCTGGAAGGGGTCAAGGAGGCAAATGGGGGGCCATATGGAATACATTCAACAATAAAGAATTATTTTTAAAAAAAGAAGAAGAGAGAAAAGAAAGTCACAGAGTTAGAAGAATTAACTGAAGAAGAAATCGGCTCAGGAAACAAGTCATTGAAAAAGAAGGGCCTTTGGAGCTCAGGGGAGAGAGAGAGAGAAGAGAGAAGAAAGAAAGAAGAGAGAAGAGAGAAGGGAGAAGAGAGAAGGGAGAAGAGAGAAGAGAGAAGAAAGAAAGAAGAGAAAAGAGAGAAGGGAGAAGGGAGAAGAGAGAAGGGAGAGAGAGAATAGAGAAAGCCCTGCCTGCTGGGTCCTGTTCTGAGGGCTTCTATCTGAGGTCTCAGGGGGAGGATCTCAATAGAATATTCATCAGCTTTCCAGGTGTGTCGCCTCAGCACGTGCTTTCTAGTGATTGGTGGGCGCCAGGGGAGGGCATCATTAGTGCATCGGCTGGTCCTGATGTCAGCCGGGGCTTTACTCTGCCTGGCTTTGCTGCTCCTCTGGGCCGGGGGCTGAAACGTGCCCGAGGCCTAGGTGTGTTCCTGCTGGAGTGGTCCGGCGAGGGCTGCAGTTTTGCCCGTTGCTAGGCATTCGGGGCTCTCTATCCTGGTAGCGCTCTGCACCTGGCCCATCGTTCCTACTCTGCTCACGCCCATCTAGCTGCCTGCTCCAAACCTGTCTCCCCGTGACATGCTGTCATTGGCATTAGTTCTGCAAAACAATGAGAGTGACCACCTGTGGCAGCTGTGTGCGCATGCCAAGTACGGAGCATGTCTCAAGTCTGAGCTCATTTCATCCACGTCACCACCCTGTGGAGTGGACACTGCTATCATCACCCTTTTGTGGAGGAGGACGCTGAGGCTCAGAGAGGTTCAGCAACTTGCCCGGCATCACACAGCAAGTAAAGAGCTGAGCTGGGATTCAAGCTCAGGCATGTCTGAGTCCCGCCTCTTACCTCACATCATACCTCCTCCCATGAGAGCACATTGTTATGTAAAGACAGCAGTCATGGCCTCCTACTTCCCCTCTTTCCGCTCTCAACCTTCCTGTTCCTTCCACAGTTGCTTGTGACAGATCTGGGAATGAACATGTGGTTGTTTATGATGAACGGGATTTCAGAACAGGCCTACTGTGTGACACCAGGAAAGGTGTCCTTCCCTGATCAAAGAGAGAACGTGGGAGGACGTCCTTCCACTGCCGTCCATCTTCCTGTCTCACATCAGTGTGTGGGCACAGCTGTGGCCCTGCCGTGACCACAGGGGAGGGGAGAGGCCTGGAGAGATGTCGCCGGGGTGTCCTGAGCTCACTGATGCCCCAGAACCACCTCCTCAGGCTCCTGAGGCTGAGATATCTGGATGTCTTTAGAGTGATGCTCCTCCCACCAGAACCAGAGCCCCCCAGAGGCTGGTTAGCACACAGGGTCTGGGTGACCTCCGAGGATCTGTAGGTCTGGGTGGGGGCCTGAGAACCTGCATTTCTATCAGGTCCTCAGGCCATTCGATGGGGTTTCTGTTACCTGCAGCCAAAAGCATTCCAACTGGGGCAAATAGTTAGCATCACCTGAGCACGTACTTCGAGTACTTTTATCTACAGCTCCTCTAATTCAATCTTTACACGGCTACGAGGGGCCTATGATAAATTTCCTTTTTTGTTGTTGTTAATCTTCACTAGAGGACATTTTCCCATTGATTTTTAGAGAGAGTGAAATTGAGGGAGAGAGAGGGGGAGGTGGGAGAGAGAAGAGAGAAGGAGAGAGAGAAACATCAATGTGAGAGAGACACACTGATTGGTTGCCTCCTGCACGTCCCCCACCAGGTCTGTGCCCTTGACCAGAAATCAAACCTGCGACCCTTGGGTGTGCAGGCCAACACTCTAACCACTGAGCCCACCAGCCAGGGTGATAAATATCCACTTTATAGATGACCAGCCTTAGGTCCAAAGAGGCACTTGACTGTCTGAGTACCGCAGCTGGTAAGAGGACTCCCAGGTCTGTGCTCTCTGTCCCTGTGCCACCAAGTGATGGAGCCCCCTGTCCGTGGGTCCCTGTGGTGAGCCGGCACGGCCATGGCATACTCAGCCCCAGGGCGCCTCAGTCAGGTTCAGTGACCCTGAGAGGGGGCGGTGAAGGATAGAGAAAAGACAGACAAGAGAAGAAAGCTGGGTCTGGGTGGGACGCTGCTCCCGGATGGAGAGACAGCGCCACGGACTACAAGCCGTGTCTTTATTTTATAGCCAGATTCCACCAGGCAAAGTCAGGGCGTGGTCAAGATGTTTACAACATTCTCGAGGGTTTATCCTCCTCAACTGCATGCACCTGAACCCTATCAAGCCCATATTACTCAGGCATGTGGGCCCACGTGTTTGGACCATAGGTTCAAGCTTACAACTAGAGCTGTTGGCTATAAGTGTGCTGGGAGGGCCCTGCCCTCCAAGCTGGGACTTGCACGTGGCAATGAGAGGACTGTGCCTGCTCTCACTGTAGCTGCTCTCCACAGGTCCCCAAGCAGCGTGACTTGGGACCAAGGTACTACAGCATTCAACGTGAAGTTACACAACTCTCGCAGCCTTTGCCTCACCCCAGAATTCTGCAAAAAGGAAGCACCAGCCCTGCTCCCCACCCCCCCCACCCCCGCCCCCTGCTTTCTCCCGTGGTCACGGCAACGTTTACATGCCGGAAGTTTGGGGACAAGGTGCTGGGGCGCAGGGGGGTGGCACCCTGGGATATCAGACCCGGGGAAGGCTGGGAAGGCGGCAGATTCTGAGGGAGGCGGCCAGACAGGGAGGCTCTCCAACACCCTGGGGAGCTGCCCATGGGGGCCTTTCTGTGAACCTGGCAATGCTTTTGTCAGAAACCAGTGGTTCCCACACATGAGTCATTCTTATCTAATCTCGGTGATTGTGGCAATTCATCCGCACAATTGGTTACTTAATACTGTAAAATTACCACCTAAAAAGCCTTTGCCGTATTTAGAAAAGAGGAAAGCTCTCCCCGCATCAAGGAAAAAGAGCATAAATAGAGGGCCTGTGAAAGCGAAGGTGGAGCATTGATGGCGAGAGGAGAAAGGTGAGCCAGGGGCCCCCAGCAGCGCTTGTGGGCTACAGTGCGTTGGAGCACGTGGGGACACGGGGCTGCGATCCCATGAACAGGGGCTGGTGGCTGTGAAGAAGGTGACTATTTGAGACTGAATGTATCCCCTCCCCAAGTTCACATGTTAAAGCCCTAACCCCCAATTTGACTGTATTTAAGGAGGTAGTTAAGGTTAACTGGGGTCATAAGGGTGGGGCCCTGATCCAGTAGGACTGGTGTCCTTATAAGAAGAGACACCAGGGATGCACTCAGAGAGAAAAGGAACACAGTCAAGAAGGTGGCCGTCTACAAGCCAAGGGGAGAGGCCTCAGGGGAAACCAGCCCTGCCAGCACCCTGATCTTGAATGTCCAGCCTCCAGAACTGAGAGCAATACAATCTGTTGTTTAAGCCCCTGAGCGGTTTGTGGTCTTTTGTTATGGCAGCCCCAGCTGATTAAGACAGTGACAGAATGAGGCTGAGCCTGTCACCACGCGCCTCTCAGAGTAGGACAGGGATCAGCATGCCAGCATCACCAGGAGCTCCCGAGGAATGCAGACGCCGGCCCCACTGCACACCTGCTGGACCAGAATCTGAATTTGGCAAGCCCCCCCACCCCCTGTGATTCATACACTTTAAACGACACCTTTTCCTGCTTATCAGGTGGGGGGTCTCCCAGAGCCTCTGGAAATACCGCAGTAATTAGCATCGCGCCACGCTCCTTCCTGGTAGAAGCCACGTAAGCAAAATAGGTAACGGCCTGTGAGGAGGTTTCCACAGTTGTATTTCACAAACTGTTCCGCTTTCTCCATAAAAGAGACGTCACAGAAATGTTTTAGAAATCAAACCAGTTTTATTGAAACAATAGCAATGTGGTCCCTGTTCATGCAAAGCACAAAAAACATTTTTTTTACAGTAAACGTTTGTACATAGGAAGTAGTAAAATACATCATTTTTCATAGAAAAAAAGCACACATGTAAGCTGCGGGCCGAGTGAGCCTACAGACGATATGAAATCTCAGAACACAGGGCACAGAAGTCCGGAGGAAGCCGAAACTTTTCATGTCGGGGGGCAGGAGACCCAGAAACCCTGTTGGCCTGATTCTCCATCTTCTTATGGGTTAAGTGCTGATGGCGCAATGGGTATAAGCAGGCACCGCCTCGAAACACAGTTAGAGGTGGTCCCTGATGACAAGGGCTTATGATTTGTGGTCTTGGTTTTCATTTTCAGAAGGAAAACGGTTCCAGTTTCGAAATGCTCATGAGGATGAAAAAGACACAAGGTCTGGCTCTGGGCAGGCCGCGCGACAGATGGGCCCACTCACGGAGGCACTCGGGGACCTGGGAGTGGAATCTAAAGTGATGGTTTGCTGACTCTGGAGTCTCAGGTTCTGCCTCGGGCTCGAGGCTTCAGGAGCCACGGAAAGCCCCCTGGGCTGTCACTAATTCTGAAAGCCCGGCCTTGCAGGCTGGACAGAGCACAGCCACAGCCACCAAAGGCTGGTGATGGGCGCGCAGGAGTCCAGCAGCAGAGCTGGTCCTACCCAAAGTTTCCGAGGACTCAGGTCTTTGCAGGGAACCGGACACAATATCTGACAGGCTGACCAAATGCTTTCACTCTGACACATGGGGTTGAATAGTCAGAACCTATGAGTTACGACAAGCCCACAATGCACACGGCAAAAGCATGGCCCCACAAATTTCAGCTCCATGCAGCGAAGAGCTTCATTGCTTATACAAACTCCCTGGAGCTGGGAGGGGAGAAGCTGTTCCCCTTCAGTTTTGCATTAATTCAGAATGCACTCAATGCACCAGTTGTGTTTCTTTTTTTTTTCCTGGTGATTCCTTTGCCTTTGAGATATTTTGATGGGGAGTGAAATCAAATTTGAATCTGGTGCTCACAAAAGTGATCCACTGGCCAGCCTGATGCTGGAGGGTGGAATTTTACCTTCTGTAAAGAAACACTATTTACAAAAGGGTGTTTTGTTTCACTGTGGGTTTTGGTCTGGGCTGATGAAGAACTTTTATAAAGTGAAGGAAAGCCAGAGAGCACCGCACTCCTCGGAGTCGCAGGAACATTTGGCGAGAGTCGTTCCACAAAAACAGGAAGAGGAATCCTTCTAGAGTGTTCCTCTCTCTTGTGGTTATTATGCCGCAGGACCATTTCATAACCACAGGCTGTTCCTCTTCCCAGAGCTGCTAACCTCGGCGAAGAAGGTACCAAGGAACCCGTTCCTCCCCCTGCTAAAAAATAGGTCATCTGACAGAAGGAGCATCTGCACGTTTAATTGTCACTTTTTTAAAAGCAGCAACCAAACACCTCTCCTTTGGCTGTTCTTCGATATCTCGGTGAAACCAACAGAGACGAGGAGTGTTTTGTGTTTTTGTTTTAAAGTGGGCTTCAAACAGAATCGCTTGCAAAGCAAATACCCCGGTGTGAACTATGACACAGAAGCTAGCCTGGGCTGGCGTGTGAGCCACAATGGGTAGGGGGTAATGAAAGGGTCCTGCTTCATTAGTCCTCAACGAGACCAAACGTCACGACAGCAGACGGCCACATGGACGAAGGGAAGGACAAAGACGAGATAAATCTCTGGAGTTACTACTGAACTCTAAATAAACCAGCACTGCTGTTTATAGAATCAGCCTGCCCGCGGCAGGACGCCAGCCAGGACAGTTGCCAGGGCGGAGCCTATGTCTCGCTTCCCCAGCCCCCTGTTCTGGCCCATTTGTCTGACCAGCAAACATTAAACTCATTTTTCTCCATTGATCTGAACGGACTGTGTTTTAAATTTTTTTTAAATAACTACCTTCTACCCCATTCCTGAAACTCCCCTTGCGTGTGCCCAGCCTGCCTCCTCCTGCACCCCTGAAGGCCTCAACCTGGGATCCCCAAGTCTGGTGCTCTCTCCGCGGGTTTGGAATCCTCGCTCCCCACGAGGCTACATGAGGGGGAGCATCTTGAGTGACTGTCTGTGCAGAGGGGGCAGCAGGTGGAGACCGCCAGGCCTCGGCAGGACCAGTCGCCAGTTGCCGGCTGGGCCCCAGAGGATGCTGTGTCTCCACGGCACAGAGATGAAATAAAGGCACGAAGGACGTGACACTGAACACCACTCAAGGGAAGTTTCCTGCCACTCCATATCCCCAGCCCACCCCCAAATGATAAAATAAAAACAAGAAGCAAAACCCAGAAGCCCTCTGGAAGACCCCCTTCTCCCCAGCACTGCAAGTTCACGGCCTGACAGCAAAGATCCGGAAGGCCTTTCCGTCCCGAGCCGTCTCCAAGCTGCAAAAGAAGGGGGGGCGTGTTATCTGAGGGTGGATTTCCACGGCGAACTGAGTGGGGAAGGAAGAGCTGGGTGTCCCGCGTGTCCCCGTGGGGGAAGGACTGTGGCCGAGGGACACCTCCCCACAGCTGCTGGAAACAGAGTCCACCCCCGCCAGGAACAGCTGGCAAATTCCATTCTCCTTGCCTGGGTCTGAATCTAGGTCAGGGTTGTTAAGTTATTTTCTTTTAACTCTGGGACTCACTGGCCCCAGTCTGTCTGAATTGAATTCCCCCTCCAAAACTCCTGCCTGGTTTTTACTAACACCTGTCAGCCCAAATCGTGGCCATCTGGCTGACAGATTAACCGCTTGGCATTATAGCAATAATGCAGGTGCTGCTGTCATTAAAATGGGCACACGAACGCACTCAGATTTTGTGCCGAGCTCTGTGCAAAGCACTTTGTATGAGCCTTTTTACCTTCCTCCCCTGGTAGGTACCATTATGTATCCCGTTTTTCAGGCAAGGAGATTATGCAATCATCTCAAATCTTATTTTAAATCATTACAACCACCACCACCACCACCACCACCACCCCCCGCAAAAGATCTTTCATGACCATTTATAATCAACTAGAAATTCGTGCGGGGAGGGGGGGTTCCCCTCAGCCCAGCTGGGACCCCTCAGGGGATATCCGACTGCTGGTTTAAACTGGCAGTTGGACATCCCTCTCACAATCGAGGACCGATGGCTCCTAACTGCTCACCTGCCTGCCTGCCTGATTGCCCCTAACCATCCTGCCTGCCTGCCTGCCTGCCTGATCACCCCTAACTGCCTCTGCCTTGGCCCCCGCTGCCACGGCTTCGTCAGGAAGGATGTCCGGAAGGTCGTTCAGCTGTTCGGTCTAATTAGCATATTACGGCTTTTTTTTTTTATTATTATTATAGATTCCCCTCCTCTCAGGACCTGGGAACTTCTCTCTCTACAGATTTGCCTATTCTGAACATGTCATGGAAATGGAATCCTACACCATGTGGCCTGTTGTGGCTGGCTTATTTCACCTAGCATAACGTTTCTGAGGTTCATCAATGTTGTAGCAGGGTCGGTACTTCATTCCTTTTTATTGCCAAATAGTATTCCATTATATGGATATACCACTTTTGTTTATCCATTCTTCAGTTGATAGACATTTAGATTCCACCTTTGGCTATTATAAATAATGCTGCTATGTAAGTGAAATAAGTCAGTCAGAGAAAGACAAGTATCACATGATCTCACTCATGTGGAATCTAATTAACAAAATAAACTGATTAATGGAGTGGATCCAGAGACATGGAAACGTGGAACAGAGTACGGAATCTCAGAGGGAAGGTGGAGGAGGTTGGGTGGGTGGGAGATAGTCAACCAAAGACCGTGTATACATATATATATATGCATAACGCATGGACCCAGACTAAAGGGTGGTGAAGGCCTGGGGTGGGGGGACAGGAAGGGGGCTGGAGAGGGCCACTGGAGGGAAAAGGGGACATACCTGGTATGTAATATTTCAACAATCAAGATTAAAAAAATAGTAATGCTGCTATGAACATTTGTGTACAGTGTCTATGTGGGCATTTGTTTCAGTTCTTTTGGGTGGATATCTGGGTGCAGAGTTGCTGGGTTGTATGTTAAATGGCCTGTTCAGTTTCTTTAAAAACTGCCCAGCTGTTTCCCATAGCAGCTGCACCATTGTACCTTCCCACCAGCAATCCCTGGGGGTTCCAGTGACTTCACACCCTCACTATCATTTGTTACTGTCTGTCTTTCAGCCATCGCTGGTGGCTGTCTGCACATAGAGAGCTTTCTCAGCTTTTTATTCAACTGCATAGTCTTCTGTTCTATTAAAGCAGGGGTCCTCAAACTACGGCCCGCGGGCCACATGCAAATACAAATATTTTATTTGTTCCTGTTTTTTTTACTTCAAAATAAGATATGTGCAGTGTGCATAGGAATTTGTTCATAGTTGTTTTTTTTTAAACTATAGTCCGGCTCTCCAACTGTCTGAGGGACAGTGAACTGGCCTCCTGTTTAAAAAGTTTGAGGACCCCTGTATTAAAGTATTATACCAAGGTAACAGTGCCTTTAAATAGGTATTTAGTTATTTCTAATCTCTTGTTTTTGCAAACAGTGCTAAGGAGAACAACCTTGTCCGTGGCTTTTCACGTATGCAGGAGGGTGCCTGCGGACAAGCTCCTGGAGGTGAAATTGTTGGATCAAAGGATGTGGGCTTTTGTAATTTGGGAAGCTCGCCAAATTGCCCTCCATAAAGATTCTACCAACTGACAACTCCCATCCACCAAGCAAATCATCTAGCTTTGTGTTCTCAGCCGATCTAAACTAGGGCATGGTATCCAAATAGTTTTAATTTGCATTTTGCTCATTATGCATGCGTTTGAGTGTAAGATGAAAGCCCAGCCATGATCCAAGCATGATTTCCTCAGAGCCCCCCCTCCAGATTGGAAACTGCTGGACTAGAGACCTGCTCCCCCGCCTCCCCCGCCCCACCACCACCTCAGGCTGTTCGCAAGGTCAGGGATCTTCAGGAGCAGGCTGCTGGAATTCCTCCTTTTTCCCCTTTCCCCGTGGCCAGTCCAGGCGTTGGCTACCCTGGGATTGAACTTTGAAATGTGGCTCTGATAGGAGCCCTTGGCCAGCTGGAGCTGTGAGGGAAGGCCAAGGGCCGAGAGAGAGCAGGATGCTTGGCCCCAGGGCCTGGGAGCCAGCCGTCCAGCGGACGACTCAGAGGGAGAGTGCCGCACAGGGGCTGGGTGACCCCGGCTGCCCTGCTGGTTTCTGGAGAGCTCAGATTCCAGGCCCTCCTCAGGCCTCCGGGCTGCAAGATTTCCCTGGATTCTTTGCCCAAATGAATCGTCTGGGAGAACCTCCCAGAGCCACAAGGCAGTTGGCTCTTCCACGTGGTGGGCAAGCCACACTGGAGAAAATGACCAGGGCGTGGCTCTCCTCTGACTCCTGATGGGGCAGGGGGTTCTCCCATTCCCAGGGCCCCAAACAATCCAGGGACCAGGGGGCCATTCAGGCTGGTGTCCAGATGGGTACCTGGTACCTGGAGGTCTTGCCTGAATCTACCAAGCAGCCCCACTGAGCAACTCATCTTCCTCAGAGGCAAGAGCAGGCCCACTGAACTGGCGTGTGTTCATCAGCACATCAGACTCCGTGCTGACTGCTGGAGGGTCAGGGAGACCACGCCAGTGTGGCCCACGCGCTGCCGCGGGCAGAGAATCCCCCTCGTTTGGGTTGCTCAGAACCTTCAGTGGGTCCATTTGTGCACACCTCAACTATTCACTGAGCGCCAGGCCCTCCAGGTAAGTGGACAGTTGTGCATGTTTGAAATGAGTGTGATTTGAGAAATCATACGATAACCTATCTTCCTAAATCTTGACCTCTGATTCTATTTTTTGGATTAGCTTGTAACTCCCACACGTATGTGAAGGGAGTGTAAATTGACAAAGCATTTCTTGGCAATTTTCATAAAAGGTATCGAGCAATTTTCATATAAAGGGTATTAAAAATCCCTCAATTCTGAACCAACTGCTGACTCAGCAATTTGTCTGTCATTCGACCAGTGTTGACGGATATGTGCCGGGCACTGGGTTGGGTGTTGGGGACATGGGGTTAACAAAACTAATGGGGCTCTTGCCTTCATATCATTTACAGCCGGGGGGTGGGAGATAAGCAGCTAAATGTGTGCACGCCATAGTTTCAGAGAGAGGTGGGTCCTGGGAGGAAAATAAAACCCAGGACAACGGGATCGCATTAGATGGGGGAGGAGGAAAGCGGCTGTAGGCTCTGGGTAGAAGAATGCGTCCTCAGGGAGGTGGCACATGTGTAGGTCCCAATGACAAGGGGGATCCAGCCATAGGAACGTATAGGAGCTGGGAGCGTCCAGGATTGGATAAAGCACCAGCGAAGGCCCTACGGGGAGAATGATCTTGGCACATTCGAGGAGCAGAGAGAAAGCGAGTGAGGGAAGTGCTGTCCTGAGGAGGAGCAATGCGCCAAGAGAGGGTGCAGAAGTGGGCAGGGCTGGCTGCAGGCGTGACCTTGCGTGGTAAGAGGGGGTTTTGTTCTCCGTTGCAATGGAGAGCCGTTGGGGGCAGGGTATAAACAGCAAAGAGAGAGAGACACCCTGTGCCTTATATAAAGAGATCAGCCTGGCGGCCGTGCTCTTCTACCAAAAGGAAGTTACCTAAAGAAAGTGTCAATACAGCACACGGGCTTGTGCAAAGGTGCTCTTCGCCGTGCTGTTTAACAAAAGGAAAGAGGAAGCAACACGATGTCCACTGGCTGGGAAATGATGGTCTGTCCACGCAGGGAACAGTGTGTAGCCACGGAGACGGCGGTGTGGCGACATCGAGCCTGACTTGGAACGACGTTCTCAGCCTGTGGCTGACGGAGGAGCTAACAGGAGGAGGCGGATAGCACGGTCCCATTTTATAAAAAAGTTAAAAAATAAGGTGCTTGTGTGTAATCAGAAGAAAATGGGAGGAAACATACCAGGATGTGGAGTGGTTCCTCCTAGGTGTTGGCGTTCCAGTGACAATTTCTTAAAATTAGTTGCAGTATTTTTTGAAGTTTCTCTAATCTTATTTTAAAAAGAAGGAAGGAGGCGAAAGAGAGAGAAAGGAAAAAGAAAGGAAGGAAAGAAAGGGAGGAAGGAGGGAGGGGAAACAAATATGAAAATACCCCACAGAACTTGGAAGAGTCGGGTTGGCCTGGGAAGCCTCAGGAGGTGTGTGTGTGGGGGGGGGGTCCCTTTGGCTGACTCAGCTCATGCGGGGCCTCTGACCTACCTGACAAGGTGCTCTGGGAAAGGTCTGCAGCCTCAGGCAGTGTCTCCGTCTCTGCCTGGTTAATGACTCCCAGCCTTCTGATGGCCATCACCCTGCCCCAGGTGCTAACATTCACCTCCTGCCAGCAGCCCTGCCCAGCACACTCACTACACAACAGCTGCTGCCTCCATCCTAAGACCTCCCTTGTCATCCATTCCTTGCAGGCATCCCACGGGATCTGTAAGGTTCTTCCCACCTTCACGGGCAACCAGGGCTTTGAGAGGTGACACGATCAGCTCCAAATGAAACACCTGTTCCAGGCGCAGCTGGGATATGGACTCAGGATGTGGGACCCCTTTCTAACCGTTATCCTAAATGGACGGGTTGTGGCCAGGCCAGCCCTGAAGATGGCATTGGCTAACCCAGATGGCAGTGGGAGCCCCTCGGAGGCAGGGCCTGCAGGTCCACAAGGAGCTGCAAAGTTCAGGCTGAGTCCTAGAGGCTCCCCCGTCAGTGAGGAGATCCCCATTTGGCGCCGCACAACACAGACTGGGACAGCTGGCAGTTCTGGGAGCAGGGTGACCTGTCCTGGGAGGGATGGAGGAGTTGTCCATGTCACTGGCAGCGTATTTCCCAATCTCCTTGTGAAATCTGCCTTTAAAAATGGTCCTGGTCTAAGAAAACGTCTTGAACTAATATTCACCCAGGCGTCCAGCTTCTTCCTCAGAAAACTTGCACAAAGCCCAGTCCCAACATAAAAAGCTCTCTCTGACGCCCTTCCTTCCTCCGCTGTCCTCCACGGGCACATGTGTGAGAGAGGCGCCTGTCCCCTTACGCTGTCCCAATTCAGCACGGCCACCTTTCAAAACGTTCAGGAAATCCCCTTCTAGAAAAGTCACTGCCTAAACCAGGGGTGGGAACCTTTTCCTGCCAAGGGCCATGTGGGTATTTCTAACATCACTTTCAGGCCATGCAAAATCATCAACTTAAAAATTAGCCTGCTATATTTGGTCAAACATCTGACCAGCTCACCCTGAATGGCTTGGCAGGGCCAGACTAAATGAGTTCTCGGGCCTTCTACGGCCCGAGGGCCAGACGTTCCCCACCCTTAAACCGATACCACTTTGAAGCAGGACCAGCTGTTGGCCGCGTGCTGGCAGTGCTGTTCGGGAGTTTTGTTGGTTTGAGTGATTGAAGGATTCCCTACTTAGAACCCAGTTTGCTGGGAATGGGCTGCCTATGGCCAGGGCCCACATCTCCCTTGAGACTGACTGTGACCACTCCAGGGTCCCAGCCGACGTTGGGGACAGAGCTACCCCCTGCCCCAGATTGATCCCCACAGTCCCTAAGGGGAACAGGCTCTGGGGAAATTCCTCAGCCCTGGGCTCTGTGCAGGGGTTGTTGAGGCCCCATCTGAACAAGGGGAGATGGGGCAGGGCCACCCTGGAGCCGTCCAGCATCTGCTACAGCCATGTCACCGAGCAGGCGCCTCTGGACAGTAAGTCGGGGTCCTGCTTGACACACTGAGCTCCCTGCACCTCCTTCTGTAGCAGAACCACCCAGTGCCCTGCTACTACCGTATTTCCACGTCTGTCCCCCGTCTAGACTGTAAGTCCCACGAGGGCAGAGGGCAGGCGGGTTCCCTGCTGGTCCTGGTGCCTGGACACTAAGGCTCACCCCGCATAAGACATCTGATGTGAGTGCATGTTGGGAGGGTGGATGCAAGAGGAAAGACTGCATTCCTTAACTAGCCTCTTCCTTGTCCTGAAAGGTAATCTAGCAAGGCTGTTTCTTATGATCAAGTTGTTTGGCACCATGTTAAGAGCCACAGCATCCGGAGGTTCGCAGCAAACCTTAGAAGGAACGCCACAGGAAGAAGGGCCACCAGTTTCATCGGACACTCACTATGAGCCACCAGTAAGCGCTTTGCACACACCGTCTCATTTATCGTCACGGCAACCTTTTCATGCGCGGGACCTCGGCTGGGGGAGGCTGCTTCCCCAAGGACACAGTGCAGCCGGGTCCCAAACGCCATCGGCCCCACGTGCCCTCTGGCCTAGCCTCTTCCCTCCGTACGTGCAGGGTGGACCCTGTCATCTCGGTGCCATGGACCCCAGCGCAGGTCCTGGCTCGCCGTGTGTGTAGTAAATGAGTGACTCTTAACGGCAAAATGTCAGAATCATGTACAGTGTTGGCTACGTGTGCCAGGGACATGGTCCCCTTCCATCCCCCTCACAGTAGCGGCCGTCGCCCTCCAGTGCGCCAGCCGAGCCCCTCCTGGAGTTTCTGACTCAGGTCTGAGGCGGCCCAGGGATCTGCTCTTCTAACCAGCACCTGGTTGACTGGGATGCAGCCGGCCCGGGGAGCCCACGATGAGTTCCCCACCTCACCTCCACTCAGGGGGCGGGAGCTATCATTTCCCCCTTTACAGGGGAGGAAACCGAGGATAGAGAGTGGAGTAACCTGCGCAAACACCATCACAGATTCCAGCCTGTAGGATGCGGGGTGTGGGGCAGGAAGGAGTCCAGGGAAGAGGGGAGCAGTCCCCGCTACGAGGGCGCTATGGAAGCTCACTAACACTTTCTGAAAGTCACTGACACCTTCTGAACAGTGCAGCGGGCTTCGGCCACGCTGGGCCTGGGCAAGGCTGCCGGGCAGATGCTCATAATAACAGTGGCCATTCAGGTGGGTCCCTGGGGAGAGAGAACGAATGACGGGCTTCATGGGGAGGGGGGCGTCACACTGAACAAGAAGCCCATTCTGGGACCCCGTCTTGGCCCCTTGCCCTCCCCAGACATCCGCCTTTTGGAGGCCACACAATAAACCCTTTTGCAGCCCTGGGAGCTATTGTGATGTCCTCAGGACAGTACAGGCAGAGGACAGAGGCCGACCCACCACGTGGCTTCTCTTAAAGAGCTCAGTAGACTGGTGTGCTGGGATTTCTTCCCGGCCTGGCCAGGAAATTCCACCTCATCAGCTGCTTCATTTCCCTCCCGTTAAATCAATGGAATTTCCCTTCATTAAGCTTTTCCCAAACAAAGGTTGCAAATGCTGAGGGAGAAATTGCATGTGCAGTTAGCTGTGGCTTCCGGGCTGAGGGCAGGGACTGTGCAGGGGCCCCTGGGAAGCAGCGTGTGCGATTCCCGTCACGGGATTCCGCAAGGTCTTCACACACAGCACCGCCCGGAGGCAGAGCGCGCTCCGGGGGGGAGGGAAGCGGGGGGCAGGAGGATGGAGCCACGAGACCTTCAGGTTCAAGGGGCCTTAGCGCATCTTGTGTTCTTGACTTTGTACACCTTTTCTAAAGAGGTCCCTCAAACGTAAAGTCTTCAGCATTCCCTGTGTTATGGGCTGAACAGAGCCCCCTCCCCAGTCCACATCCTAAAGCCCTGACCCCAGCACCCTCAGAATGGGACTGTACTTGGACATGGGGCCGCTAAAGATGTACTTAAATTAAAGCGAGGTCACTGCGGCGGGTCCTGCCCCAGTACGGCCGGTGGGCTTCTAAGAAGAGCCGGGCATCATCTCAAGGAATCCCCCCTCCACCCTGAGAGGTAGAGACTACTGTTATCCCATATCACAGGTGAGAAAACTGAGGCTGAAAGAAATCAGGCGGCTGTTCAAGGTCACAAAGCTGGTAAGAAGCAGAGCCTCCAGACTCTCCGCTCTCATTTATGTAACAATATGTAAGTACATTATTATGGAGCTATATCTAACCACTATCTAGATATATAAAAGCCCAGCAACTGTTGTGGTGGAACAACCAGAACAACCAGTCACTATGACACACACTGACCACCAGGGGGCAGATGCTCAACGCAGGAGCTGCCCCCTTGTGATCAGTGCACTCCCACAAGGGGAGTGCCGCTCAGCCAGAAGCCAGGCTCATGGCTGGCGAGAGCAGCAGCAGTGGCAGGAGCCTCTCCTGCCTCCGATGAGTGCTAAGGAGCAGCAAGCCTGGCTTCTCAGGGATTGGGCCTAAGCTAACAGGCAGACATCCCCTGAGGGGTCCCGACTGCAAGAGGGTATAGGCCGGGCTGAGGGACTCCCCCAATCTTCCACCGCACCAAGTGCATGAATTTCATGCACCAGGCCTCTAGTGTAACTATAATTTGATCCCACTGTTTGTGGGGTAGGGGGAGACATGCACACATAGAAAAGGGACCACAGGGACAGGCACCAAACATCTAACAGCAACACCCCCAGGTGACAGGTGATGGATGGCTGTTTTCCTATGGACTCCTCTGATGTTTCTAAATTTTCTAAAAAATTGTGCATTGGTAATAGAAAGAGACAAGCTCTTGCTTTGAAAAAAGAAAGGGAGAGTAAAGTACAGGCTTCTCAGGGTGTTCTGGTAAGAGCTAATGCAAGTCTGCCCGAGTTTCACCTTAACGGACACCATCCTGGGCCCTCTGCCGGGCCCCCCAGGGGCACCCCTGCCGGCCTTGGGTGCGGAGAGTTGAGGAGCACAATCCTACCTTTCAGACTGGACCCCATTCCTGAGCGAGCCCACGTACGTCTTCTTTTTATCGACGGGCATCACGTCCACGTAGCCCCCGCTGTCGTTCCTGATGACTCCCGCGTGCACGGCCGTCTTACAGATGCTCGAGGTCTGAAAGCACAGGAAGAGCTGTGGTCAATCTCAAAGGTCAGGCTCCGGGGTGAAGGTCAGCCTCCTGCTGGGGGTCAGCCTCCTGCTGGGTGGCCATGCCAACCTTGAGGAAAGGACCGTCACTGCCTTGATTCCTCAGTGGTCTCTCCAGAGAGACCTGACATCATTCATTTGTTCGTTCATTCATTCATTTGTTCAACAAAAGTGTTCTGAGCACCCACTATGTGCTGGGCACTGTCCTAGATGCAGGGGGATTCCACAGGGAACAAAAGGAAGACCTTGCCTTCACAGAGTGAAGGGAGACAAGTAAACAAATACAAAAACAAGTAACTCGGGCTATGAACAAATAAAACCAGATCGTGAGATAAAATGACTAAGGACAGTTAATCAGGGAAGACTGTTCTTGATGGGCCATTTGCACTTAGACCTGAGTGACAAAAAGGAACCAGCCACAGTCATGGGAGCATCTCTGGGCAGCAGAGCATCCCAGGCAGAGGAAGCAGCTTGTGCAAAGGCCCTGGGGTCCTGTCCCAGGATCAAAAAGAGGACTGGGGGCTGAGTCAGGCAGAATATGGCAGGAGAGGTGAGCAGGGGCCAGTCACGCAGGGCTGTGAGGACCACAGCGGAGTCTTGATTTATTCTAGGTGCCAGGGGAGCCACTGGCTTTCAAGCAGGGGCAGGGTGTGCTGTTTTCTATAGTCATCACGTAGTCCAATTCCCGGGTAATGAAACCCTCGAGTAAAACGTTCATTAGGGCCTTGACTTATCCAACAGAAAAGTGGGCTAGGTTGTCTGAGAGTCATGAGTCAGCATTTCTCAAATTCATTCAGGGGCGGAGTGGCTGGCGTTGGCTGAAGATGCCGGCTGCTGGGCCGCACCCTGACCTCCGGATGCAGAGTCTACCCAGACAAGGGCTGGTGGCCCTGATGCACACTCAAGGCTAAGAACCTGGTAGGTAGCACCTCATGCCTCTTCTATGATCCTCCCAATGGCCTGTGCTAAAGCCCCACACTAGCCGTGGCTGCGGGTCCCCATCTTCACAGCAACTCAGAGCATCTTTTCCGGATGACAATGCCTGGACCCCCCCGCCCCCCTCCCAACCCCACCAGTTCGGTTGCTCTGGGATGAAGCTCAAGACTCATTGTGTGAACATGAGTGAACTTTTGGAAAGAGGGAGATACTTGTTGGTAGAAAACAGAGTCGCCCGGAGAATGGCCCCAGTGGCATCTAATGATACACTCAACCAAGCAGATGGAGTCGGCTGCTCAGTCCAGCTCAGCCATCTGCCGACTTACAGATAAAAAGTCAGACCCAACACCACTGGGCAGGAAGACCGACTCCAGGCCTGCCCTCACTCATGGCCGAGAGACCTGTGGCCCCCAGGGGCTCGGCCCGTGGCCTGTGGACTCCGGGACGGGGGTGGGGGGGAGGGTGGACAGGGTAGACGGGGCCAGGTCAGCTGTGCCTTATGCTATCCTGTGGGTGCATGGAGTGCGGGACACAGGCCCCTGCCAACCTGTCCTGAGCGGGGAAACGTGAACATGCCACGCAGGCTCCCTCAGCAGGACGGCGGGTCTGGGCTTTGGGTGGCTCCATGCCACCTGCTGCACAGTACGGGGGACCAGACATCACTGTGGGGCGACTGAGGTCCCAACCGCTGGTTAACCAACCAGCACCTCCTTCACGAAGAGAGCAAGAGAGGGGAGAAGACAAGTGCATTCCACGTGCAGGGGGTACCGGAAGGAGTCAGCCTCACAGACACGGAAAGGAGAGCTGCGGCTCCCAGGGGCTGGGGGAGGGGGCGGGGAGATGCTGGGCAAGGGACACAGCGTTTCAGATTTGCAAGGTGAAAAACTGGAGCTCTAGTGCCAGACGATGTGCATATAGTCCACACTGCCAACTGCACACTTACAGAGGGAGAGGGAGAACACACCCCAGCCTAGAGAACGCTTTCATCCCAGAGCTAAGCAGGGCCCCCTAAGCGTGGTCAGCCAGGCTCTGTCCCTGGCCCATCTGTGTTTGGAAACTGTACCCTGAACTGCTCTTTGAATGGGACAAGCAACCCACCTCGCAGGTTCCTAACACCAGACAGGAGAGGATGGATTCATTCTTTGAGGACTGAAATATCACTGAGCTTCTTAACTGCTCAGAACCCACAGCCATTTAAAAATTGCATCATGCCCTCTCAAGGGATATGCCCTTCAGATCTGCCCTTCAGCCACGGCCTCGTCCTTTGAAAAACCAGGTCATTGCGGAGAAGTTGCTGGTTTTACATGAGAAGAAAAATGCTTCATGCAGGAGACCCGTCATGGCTGGTCCCCTAGAAAGTTAGCTTGCTGTGAGAAAGGTGGAGAGTGCCCTGGCCAGTTGCTCAGTGGTTAGAGCATCAGCCTGCGGACTAAAAGGTCACGGGTTTGATTCCCGGTCAATGGCACGTACCTCGGTTGCAGGCTCAATCCCCAGTCTGCTTCTTGCTTCCCATGATTGATTTACCTGGTTTAACTGAAGGCCAATTCCTTAAGTCCTGCCCCAACTCAACTCATCTTCTTCAATGAATAAACGAATGAGGGCAGGTTCCTTAGCCCGAAGTGGCCCGCAGGGGAG
>NW_006289713.1:5834045-5834502 GCF_000327345.1 Myotis davidii
TTGGGGTGGCTCCAGGCCACCTGCTGCACAGTACGGGGGACCAGACATCACTGTGGGGCGACTGAGGTCCCAACCGCTGGTTAACCAACCAGCACCTCCTTCACGAAGAGAGCAAGAGAGGGGAGAAGACAAGTGCATTCCCACGTGCAGGGGTACCGGAAGGAGTCAGCCTCACAGACACGGAATGGAGAGCTGCGGCTCCCAGGGGCTGGGGGAGGGGGCGGGGGGATGCTGGGCAAGGGACACAGCGTTTCAGATTTGCAAGGTGAAAAACTGGAGCTCTAGTGCCAGACGATGTGCATATAGTCAACACTGCCAACTGCACACTTACACATGGTTAAGAGGGAAAATTTCATGTTATGTATAGTTTCCCACAATAAGAGAAAGGAAAAGGAAGGGGGGAGGAGAGGGAGGGGGACAGGGAGAGGGGGAGGGGGAGGGAGAGGGAGAACACACC
>NW_006289713.1:5834836-5847636 GCF_000327345.1 Myotis davidii
GGTCCCCTAGGTTAGCTTGCTGTGAGAAAGGTGGAGAGTGCCCTGGCCAGTTGCTCAGTGGTTAGAGCATCAGCCTGCGGACTAAAAGGTCACGGGTTTGATTCCCGGTCAATGGCACGTACCTCGGTTGCAGGCTCAATCCCCAGTCTGCTTCTTGCTTCCCATGATTGATTTACCTGGTTTAACTGAAGGCCAATTCCTTAAGTCCTGCCCCAACTCAACTCATCTTCTTCAATGAATAAACGAATGAGGGCAGGTTCCTTAGCCCGAAGTGGCCCGCAGGGGCCTATGAGGCCCTGGGGATGCAGGCAGAGCTCTGGGCGCCTGTAGGGCCAGCAAGAACCTTCCCGGGGCCAGTGCTGCACACAGGAAGCCCCTCCGTCCCAGGCCAACCCGGACAGTTGTCATCCTGTCACCACGCCCAGAGAAAGGACCCCCAACTTCCCAGTTCTCAACAGGGTCTGTGCCCTCGAAGCTGCAGAAGCAACGCCTTTACAGCCATCTCAGAGCGGCAGGGAGATGAGAAGGAAACGAACTTGCTGGGACTCCCCTGCGTTTGCGCTGGCGGGCGAGCTTTGTCAGTGGGCACGGCGCCCTTACTGCTCTCACTGGCAGCGGAACTGGCATTTTTATTCTCTCCCGGTATTGCTCACCCTGCTACCCAAGTTACCAGAACTGGGGCCCTAGGGCTATTTCCAGGGGGACCAACACCTCTGCTGGCCCGCATTGGCCCTCCTGCAGGCCCTGCCTGGTGAGCTGTACATGACTAACTGTTGCCAAGAGGCGGTGCCCTCCGGTTGTGTGCCCTCTGAGACCGGCCTTTCCTCCGCTCGAGGACTTCCGGATGCCAGAGGCAACACGAAGCCATGGCCAGGCCTACGCAAACCTCACACCCACGGCTGCTCTTTCGCACGCGATAGGCCCAGTGCTCGCCCTTATCTACACACATCTTCATCCCCCAGGCCGGGCAAACATTGTTCTTCCCTTTTCTCCCGCCCCCCCCCCACAGCACTCCTCTCACCGTACAGGGACAGGCTGTCCCCTTCCTCCTCGCAGGGCCCCACGTCACACGAATATCTGACTGTTTATTGACAATGGGCCTCAGCGAGATCTGTCTCCGTGAGGCTGGAGCCGCTCCACTTGCCCGCGTGGCCCTGGGCGACTGTTAAGCCCCAGCGTCTCTATTTTCTAATGTAAAGGGGGATCAGCTACGGTTTTGAGCATCCCCAAGGCAGGCCCTGCTCCAAGTGTTTCACATGCACTGATACAGTCAGCTCCCAACAACCCTGCAACGTAGGTGTTCTTAGCGGTCCCTCTTGACAGTCGGGCAGACTGGGGCTTGGGGAGGTTAAGTGGCCAACAGCAGAGCCACGACCGCCACCCAGAGCCAGCGAGCTGCACCCTCTGCTCCAGGGGCCACCTCATCAACGGGCTATTGTGCAGATGAAGCAATGGCTGAACGCAGGCTTGCGGCTGAACGCAGGCTTGCACACAGTCAGTGCTCAGCAGATGTTTGGTAACCAGACAAAGACCACCACCCTAATCATCACAGTCACGCTACTACTGAAAATTCTCAAGGGACGGTCATCTCTCACCTGGTGGTCCTCGGAGTGCAGTCCCGGACCAGTGTGTGAGCATCGCTGGGGGCTCTGGCTCTA
The DNA here is from genome assembly GCF_000327345.1 of Myotis davidii. Classification (NCBI taxonomy): domain Eukaryota; kingdom Metazoa; phylum Chordata; class Mammalia; order Chiroptera; family Vespertilionidae; genus Myotis; species Myotis davidii. The sequence goes on from NW_006289713.1 coordinate 5,836,495, forward strand.
CCCTAGACCCACTGAGTCAGGACTGCTGGGGTGGGGCCCGGAAGTCTGTTGGAACAGCCCTCCGGGGATTCTGATGCATAAGAACGAATCCAACCACCAAGGGAGACAGGGAGGACAGATAATATTGAGGTTCAGTGTGAGGGGGGGCAGGGGGGGCTCCCCGCCCCCCCAACTAGTAAATGCCACAGGTGGGGCTTGAACTCTGGTCTTCTGACCCAGACCTTGTGCTTCGGGCTACACCCTGATGCCTCTCCTGCCTGCAGCTCACCACAAAGCGAGGGGTCTGCCAAGTACACTGGGTGAGCAGGCAGGGACTGCAGCCCTGTGAGGCCCTTCGAAGATCTGGAGACAACGCTCCCAAAATAAATCTCTTAGCTAAACAGACACTTTCCAAAAGACATCACCATTTCCCAGAATACAGAGTGAGTGACCTAGAAACCAAGGCCAGAAAAGAGCCTCTGGGACGGAGGTAGCTTCCTTCCTCCCTCCTCCCCCTGCCCCCCGGCCTCCTCCTCTCTTGTTCTTTCTCCCTCTCCTCCTTCCTTCTCTTGCTGTCCGAAGAGCTGGTATTGACCACTGTGGCATCTTCACTGAGTTCATTCTTCAACAAACGTTAATTGAACACTTGTTGTGGGCCAAGCTCTGCCCATGAGCACGGTGGTTCCCAAAACTCAAAACTCAAGCCTTCACACAGGTTTCCGCCTCAGGCCTGCTAACATCAGTGCCCCCACGAGTGCAGGTACATCCAGGCACAACGGGATGGAAGGAAGAGAGCCGAAGGCAAGACACACCTCATGGCATCTCACCTCGCCAGGGACCAGCTTGTGTACTTTGGGCAGGTGATGGGACAGGTTATTCTGGCCTTACTTTCCTGCTCTGTCAGATGGAGATAACAAAACCTGCAGGCGGTGTTTTTAAAGGCCCTGACACAGGGAAAGGCAGCTTTCTGTTATTTGTATCAAGCTCTTGTACGTCTTGCCTTTGGGGAAGGGCTTGTGTTCTAGACGGTTAGCTGCTGTACTGTTTGCTGCATGTAGACTTCGTTTTCATCTCCTTATAGAGATGATACTTTTTGTGTCATTGCATAATGAATTGTGTTGTCCCATTCAGTATGCTTAACCTTCGATTCTACTTTATAGGATAGAAATATTGCCACTCCTGCTTCATTCGTTTGCTTCTTTGTATTTCGCTGGAATCACTTTAAGTCATTTAAAAGTCAAAGTCTCTGCCTTTTAAAAGCAGACTTTGGTTCAGACTTTTAGTATCAGTGTGTGTGTGTGGGGGGGGGGGGGTAATTTTACTCCTTTATTAAACTTTTAGAACTCAGTTTTGGCCAAGCAGTTTTTGAGGAAAAACAATGACTCATTTAAAGAGGAAAGAAAAAAAGATAGGAAAAATGTTGGCCATTAGGCGGCTTTGACCTCGTAGAACTCAGTGTCCTCGCCTGCACAGGGATCCAGAACAAATGAAGGCGGATGAAGGCAAAGACGACGATGGCGTGTGAGAGAGAGCCACGCCAGTGCAGGTGAGAAACAGTGGAGGGAAAACGCTCGCTGGGGATGAGTGGTGCTACTCTAACCATGGGAATCCAGAACTAGAGGATGCCCTGGACTGGAAAGCCGCAGCTGGCTCGTTTCACACTGAGGTGCATGACTTGGCGAGATCACGCAGGCTGCTGGGCAGAGCGGCGACCATACTCACAGCTGCTGGGTCACCATGTCCCTAAACCCTGGGCAGCTGGAGGGAGCAGACTATGTCCTGAAGGGCTTACTTAAGGAAAATCAGGCTGAAGCTTCCTTGCTAACGTTAGGAGGGAAATGTGGAAGAACAGGCTCCAATACCATCGGTGGTTATTAATGAGAAGAAAATTCGTATCTTCCTCTGTGTGCTCATAGCTCAGGGTATACCCAGCCTATAAGAAACGCAGTGACCAGAGTGGACCGGTATCTCTAAATGCATCAGGAGAGCTGGAAAGGTCACTAAATATCTGGGAAGGGAAGTATGTGACACATGAAAGCTTTCGGGTTAAACATGCATATCAGTGGGGGAAGGCAGGATTCCTTTTACTAAATTATGAAAACGTTTGCGTCTGATGAGGCACCCCTGCATCTGTATTCAGGCGCATCCAGAGGTAGCCGTACAAATAGCTCTGTAAGTGGGAAACTAGGGCAATGGTTGCAGAAATGACTGGTCTAAATTTAGCTGGAGGCCCAGGAATGAGATCTCGGGTTTCTGGTATCCAGACCTTGGAATGTGGTTTCTGAGGGCTTAATAGGCTCTGAGAGGTGGTCACTGAAATGCCAGCGTACTCACGTCTGCGTAGATGTTGGTGCCAAACACCGGAGCCCAATAGGACGGCTCGTCTTTGCAGTGCGCCGGACAACGAACCCTGGAAAACAAGGAGCATTTGTGTGATGGTCATGGTCAGCGGGAAACAAAACTTCTTGAGAAGCAGCTGGCCCTCTTCCTTTGAATTTCAAGATGTAAGTTCTTCGATGGCAGGAAACTATCATCCTGTTTATTCTTTTTAAAAAAAATAAAAGCCCTGGCCGGTGGGTCCGTTGATTAGAGCATCATCCTATATATCAAAAGGTGTTGGGTTCAACCCCTGGTCAGGACACATGCCTAGGTTTCGGGGTGTGCACGGGAGGCAGCCAATTGATGTTTCTCTCTCACATCGATGTCTCTCTTTCTGTCTCTAAAGTCCATAAACTTATCCTCAGATGAGGATTAAAAAAGAAGAAAGAGAAAAATATATACTCCTCCCACTCTAGCAGTGGTAAAGATATGTTTCCTCTTCTTAAATAGTTCATACAGAATTTAAAAACCCCAAACAAAAAGGCACTCACAGACAACAGGGTGAGAGGGGATACATATCTAAGGGAGGGGAGAGGGGACTGTAAAAGGTGGTCCCTCCCACTCTTGGGTGTTGGCTAGTTCACACTGTGGGCACATTATGGAGATTATAATCAATAGACTTTTTAAAGGTCACTTCCCCGTGTGGGGGAGGAAAGGGTGGAGGGCCCTCACCTCCATGAGTCACAGACGATTCCCGGGAGGGGGTGCCGATAACCTGAGGCGGAAAGGCGTCAGGTCACCACCATGTCAGCCACCACATCCCCGCCCTCAGTGCAGGGGATAGAGGATGAGACACTGCCTGGAACTGGGGATGGGTGCGCCCAGCCAAAGGCAGGAACTTCGCTTAAGAAAAGGCCTTTTGTCTTGATCTGGAACGGGGCACCTCAGCGGGGCCCAGGGAGGGGAAATCCACATGTGGCCCAGAAGCCACCTGGCCCCAGGACAGCAGGATGGCGGGAGGGAGAGCAGCCAGGCAGGAGTGAGGGCCTGGAGGGCGCAGGAGGGCACAGGGGTGGCAGAGAGAAAGAGGGGGTGGGTGTGTGTGAGGGATTTCGAAAAGGAAACCAGAAGTCAGGTAAGAACGTTCTTTCCTAGATCTTCTGGAGTGGCAGGCCAAAGCCGACTGTTTGCATACATGTCCTATGTCAAGTTTGTCTTTTTGTGTTTTATTTGGTTGAGATCATTTCCTTCCGCTTCTCTTTAATATTTGGGGAAATCTACTAAGAGGTTGCTATCCCCACTTGAGCATTTGGTGGGAGGAGAGTCAGAATGGCGGCGGTGATGGCGGTGGTGAGGGTGGTGGTGAGGGTGGTGGTAGGAGCCACCAGCTAAGGGAGAGAGCCTCCCCAGGAAGGCAAGTAGCAAAAGGGAGGAGTCAGGGCCCCCTGTCCAGTCTCCAGCCTCCTGTCCCTCGCCCACTCCCTCCGTGGGCTGGACTCTGGTCACACCTCAGGGGTGTCCACCTGTCAGTTTTCAGGTCAGTCTTTCCCTGGGAGAGCCCACCAGCTTCCAGGCCCAGGATAAGGGTTCACCGGATGCTACATCACCAGCGTCTGAGAGGACCTCGTGGGCACTTCAGACACAAATGCTACGAGGACACTCTTTATTTTACGTTATGATGCATCCTCCTCCAAAATCAGCCACTTAAGGTTTGGAAGATGCGTGTAAACCTGGTCCTTAAACACACTGTGGCACATCCGCAGAACGGAACACCGTCGGCGAAATGAAGGAACAAACCGGACACGCTCAACAACACGAACGGCTCCCGGGAGCATGCAGAGAGCGAGGGCCCGACACAAGGTCTGCACGCTGTGGCGCTCCACTTACAGAAATCCCACAAAAGGCAAAATCAGGGTGACAGAAGGAGATGGTGGTTTGTGGGGATGGGGGGAAGGGGAGAGGGAGGGGAGGGCCTGACCACAGGGAACTTTCTGTCTCGATTGTGGCCAGGGCTGCACGAATGTGCATTAATCAAAACCCGTTGAATTGTAAACTTATAATGGGTGAGTTTTATTGTGTGCCAATCATACCCCCAAAACTGGGTTTTCATAAACTGTTTCTAAATTGAGGCATAGAAAATGTCACAGCTCGGGCAGAAGAATCAACGAGCCGATTGAAATGGACCAGCAGCATGCAGCCTACAGAGTTCTAGACTGATCTACGAGGTCACAGTGACAAATCTCCAGGTCGGCCTGAGGGGCTTGGGAGGAGCCATGAGGCGAATGAAGTCATTTCTACATGTGTGAGCACTCCGACCAGTGAGGGGAGGAGCAGCAAACGGACAGCTAAGCTCCCAGAACTGAGTCCGGGACCAGCTGCCCACTGAGCTCAGCCAGTAGCGTCTAACGAGGCTGGTCCCCAGCTGGGCCATCCCAGAGATCCAGCTCTCAGTGGTCAGGGTAGGGTCCCCAGGAATCTGTGCGTCAAATGCCTCTCAGACGATTCCAATGTGCCACCAGGGTTGAGAACCAGCGGTGCCAGGGAAGGTCGAGTGGCCCTTGGCTTTGAACACAAAGGGACTGCTTTCCTGGGCATACGCATTCAAGGGCCATGTCCGGATCTCCACTGTACTTCGCTGCCAGGAGATGACCCCCAACCCAGCACGGCACCGTCTCTCAGGCCCCATGTTTGCAAACCCAGATGGCAGTGGGCCTTACCTTGGGCAGTGGGTCCCTGGCTTCTCAAATGGGCAGAGCTGAGCGACGGTGGTGTAGCAGTCCAGATCTTGCACTGTGAACAGGAGCCATCAGGAGAGGGTCAGGTCAAGAGCTAGCCTGGGCCTCGGGTCACCCGCCTTTGGAATGACACCTGGGTCCTAGGGGTTCACTGGGCCCTCCAATAGAGCTGGGTGAGAACAGGTGCCAAGCCCCAGCGCTCCTGGCACTCCACCCAAAACCACTCAAGGGATGAGACAAGCCCATGCCTGAACGTGTTTACTGGCCTGGGATGCTACCACCGCAATAGCTTCTTCGTGGATCGACTATCCTTCTCGTTTGCAGAGTGCTTTTCGATTTTGAAACCTTTCCCCTACTTCATCGTGTTGGATCCCCGTGGCAGGTATTATTGTAATTAGAAGAGGAAACGGGGGCTCAGAAAAGCTGAGACCTCGCAGGACATGGATGGGAATCCAGGTTTCCAATTCCTGGGCCTAGAGCTGTTTCAAAGGAGGCCAGGGACTCTTTTCTGCGAAGTCACATGTTTAAACAACAGATGTAAGAAAGTGGTTCTAATACTGACCACCTGCTGTGTCTGACAGCATGTCCCCATCTAGTCCAGAGCTGGGTAAACTCTTGCTTAAAAGACCAGAGAGTAAATATTTCCAGCTTGGTGGGCCCTATGATCTATGCTGCAAAGAAACCACACATAGACGATGCATAAATGAATGGGCATGGCTGTGTGCCAATAAAACTTTATTTCCATAAACAGCAGGATTTGGTCTGAAGGAGGTCGTGACTAAAAAGCATGCTCTCCCATGGATGCATCCCATCCAACCAAATGAACATACCCCACGTTTCCCTCTCTTGTCCATGGCAGACATTACTAATCTATCAAGCTCTGTTTTCTGCTGAGCCCAGAATGAGGCCCTAGCATCCATCTCAACACAATGCTCTAGGAATAGGTAGTCACTATCAAGCAGTAGAAACTGATCCTCCCTATGCCACCTATTAGCTACTCCAGACCCAGGTGTTGGTGTCTCTGTGACATTCAGCCAAATGCCAAGCCTGTGCTGTTGATTTGGCTCTCTGGGGCCAATGCCAAGTTCAGACATGTTTGGGAATTAGTTAGAGGACCGATTCCTGAGAACAGCATTAGTAGCAGGCAGGATAGACATTAAATCCATAACGGGGGGGAATGGCATTTCCAGGGAAACCCAAGATAACCCATGTATTATGGTCACATTAAAAAAAAAAAGCCACCAGCTTACCTTTCACTTTCAACACCGTGAATGAGCTGGATGCCTTGTATTTGCTATAGAAGGAAACATTCGGTAAGTGCAAACAGAATGGCTTGGACACTTGCTCCCACGTTTATTTTATTTACAGCTTCAATGTTTCATTTCCCTACTTGTCGCCCACCAGCCTGAAGGCCCTGAGAACACCTAGGGCAGGATCTAGAACAGCTGTGGGCAAACTACGGCCCGCAGGCCGGATCCGGTCCATTTGAAATGAATAAAACTATTGAAAAAAAAGACCGTACCCTTTTATGTAATGATGTTTACTTTGAATTTATATTAGTTCACACAAACACTCCATCCATGCTTTTGTTCCGGCCCTCCGGTCCAGTTTAAGAACCCATTGTGGCCGTCGAGTCAAAAAGTTTGCCCACCCCTGCTCTAGCCTCTTGTTCCATAGAGGTCAACACGTGGCCTCCTCGCCGAGCCCCCAAAAGTCAGAATAGTCAAGGACTGTCTGGCCATCCACCAGCCACATACCTTATGTGAGAAACATTATCATGGGGAAAAAAAGTAAGTATGTTTACAAAATGAAAAGCCTCATTCTTGGGAAGAAAAAGTGCTAATCCAGGATTAGCCTATAAACGCAAAGATACCATCAACTGTTAGAGATAACGTGCCTGATGGTTCTTGGGGACAAGGAAGAAAGGCAAAGCAGAAGCCGAAACCCAACCAAACGAGAGGGGGAGAGAGAGGGGGCACCCACTGCCGGAGTGAAAATGTGCTGAGCTGCCTATGGGCGAGTTCCGAGTCAGGGGCTAAGGTCATCTCTCAACAAAACTTTTACAACCAGAAAACGGTGTCAGGAACCCCGCTCACAGAATAGTTACCTCAAAGACTCCATGCCATTTCTCTCAGACTTGACGAAAAAGGGGACCCGCCCGTTCCTGGTGATGTCCACCAGGCCTCCTTTGTTGTCCAGGATCCCGTAGTGAATGGCGGCCCGGCATATGCTGGACGACTGCGGAGGGAAGACCGTGAGTGCCCGGAAGTGATCCTGGTCGGCCGTCCCCAAGATGCTTGTCTTCAACCCACAAGAAGCCAAACAGTCGGGCCGAAGCTCACCCACCTCCAACCCCTGCCTCTCTCCAGAACACGTGCGTCTTTGTCCCTGGCTGCTTATCTTTAAAAGCCCATCCAAGGGGCTTGACACAGTCAGAACAGCAACAAACAGCCCTTCTCCCCCCGCAGTGGAGCATGTTAACGCCATGTTAACGGGGCGTCAACACGGACACGGGGCTTCCCGAGGGTTGGCCCCAGTACCCCAAAGCGGCTACACCAGTTTGTGAGCCCACAGATACTCACAGGTCATCTCTGCGAACGAAGGTCGGACAAAGGCGGGGAAGGGAAACCTTTTCCCCTGAAAACCACCAACCTTCTTTAAAAACACACGGCAGGAAGCCATTTAAAGAAAAACTGGCCACTTACACTTTCATAAAAGAGCGTTCCGAAGACCTTCGCCTTGTTGCTCAGGCAGCCTGCTGGGCACTGGTACCTGACGGGAGAAAGGAAGCGATTTCCACGGGTGAACACGACTCCGCATCGCCGTGCGGTTATCCCTGTTTTCTTCGGCAGCGCTATCACCACACGCAGAAACGCGCCGGTGATGTGGGATCCACTGTTTTCTGGCAAGTCCCGGGCCGCCCAAGCTGAGGTTGATAGTCACGTGAACACAATTACAGATTCGGTTTGACCTTCTCAACGACTGCTTTCAGGTGGTTTCAGGTGCTTCATTAACATTTGTGTTTAAGGCAGAGATGTGACTAGCAGTGGTTCTCAACCTTGGCTGCACATTGGAATCGCCTGGGAATCTTTTTAAAATCCTGATTTCTGGGCCTCATCCTCCGGAAATTCTGTTTCTTTGTTATGGGGTGGGGCCACAACATTAGTAACAAAGAAACAGAATTTCCGGAGGATGGGGCCCAGAAATCAGGATTTTTAAAAGATTCCCAGGTGATTCTAATGTGCAGCCACGGGTGAGAACCACTGCCCTAGAGAACGCACTGACTTTGGGAACTCACGTGAAAGCAGTAACACACGAGATCTCCTAAGCAGCATGAGCGCGTCAGTGCCTGCGAGAAGGCTGGAACTACATCGAGCTGCTGCCAGCCCTGGGAGGTTCTGGACACTGTTTTTTTCTTTATACTTTGTTATTGTGGTTGTTCTCCTGAGTTACTTGCAATGATGGTGGGACGGCTTCTCGGCCAGACACTAGGACACTGGGACACTGGTGTGCACAGGTGGGGGTGAGCTATGCTTCTTGACTGGAGGGCTCCAAGAGTCGTGGTGTGGACGGAACCTTGCCTCTCCCTGCCCGGGGAGGCTCCCATCGGGGACTCTTTCGATGCTACCTCACAAGGGATACTTTTTAAACCTTGGCATTTTTCCCCATTGAGCACGCGGGCGTGATGCTGTCATTATGAGCTTGCAGGACAGAAGTCTCATCATCACAATGGGACAATCAAGAGCGTTCCTAACATCCTAGAGCCACGAGTATGGGTGTGGATACCCCTCGCCGACGCTGTGTGCTTTCTCCGAGTCGCCCAGCACACAGGGAGATGTGCAAATGTCCCTGACACTGCAGGGGACAGTTGCACCACCACCATTGCCACATCTTGCTCGTCTCACCAACACATGGACTGCTGGCTTCTGCAGTACTTGCTGGCCTGCACCAGCTGCTCCAGGCATGAGGTCTGAGCCTCCTGAACGGCCTCATCTAGGGTTGCTAAAGCCTGTTTCCTGACACGCCTGCCCAAGGCGGAGCCACGCGCTCTAGCGCACCCACGTCCCAGTCCCTGCGGCATCAAACGGAACCCACGCCTTCTCTTCTCAGCGTGCGCGTTACATGACGCGATTCGGCTTTAGGTGAATGAGTGCCAGCATCCAGAGGAATCCGAGGAAGGACGCCTCTACCGAGGACGTGGTTTTCCAGCCGTGAACCTGAGGTTCTGAGTGAGGCCGCTGCACCTGTTGGCCGTTCGCTGCCAGAAAGTGCAGCCCCGCGGCACTGCCAAAACCAAACTCCTTCTTCTTGGGAGACATCCTTCAGCATCCGAGTGGACGGTACCTGATGACTCCATCCCCCAGATGGATGCATTCCACTACCCGGGGCCACACTGGCAGCTCTTCCTCCAGCGGGGCCTCAGCAGCAGGCCTGCGGGAGCCACCGATGGCCAAGGAGCTGCCAGCCCACACATCCTGACACCACCCCAGCCGTGATCCTCCGTGCACAGGACTCTGGGCCACCGTGTGACCCCCTCACACAGAGGTGTGATGGAGTCCCCAGTTACACAAAAACGTTGGTCAAGATTGTCACGTCTGCAGCACATGAGCCATGTACAGGTCTGGCATTTCTGCAGCTTGCAAATGCCTTTTGAGACAATAAGGCCGAGCATCTGTACTTTGAACACATCCTCCCGACAAGGGATGAAACACATCTGGAATGTATGTCCTGGCTGGAGGAGACCCAGAGCTTGGGACAACCGTCTAGGTCAGCGGTTCTCAACCTGTGGGTCGCGACCCCTTTGGCGGTCGAATGACCCTTTCACAGCGGTCGCCTAAGACCATCCTGCATATCAGATATTTACATTATGATTCATAACAGTAGCAACATTACAGTTATGAAGTAGCAACGAAAATAATTTTCTGGTTGGGTCACAACAGGAGGAACTGTATTTAAAGGGCCAGAAGGTTGAGAACCACTGGTCTAGGTCAAAGGTTATCCATTAGGGGTGCTCTTGTCCTCGGGGGATGTTGGCAATTTCTGGAGACATTTTTGGGGATCACAAGTAAAGAGGTGCTGACTTCCAGTGGGCGGAGGCCAGGGGTGCTGCCCAGCCTCCTCCACTGCACAGGGCCCCACACAGAGCAGTATCCGGCCCTGAAGGTCAGTAGGGCCACGGCTGAGGAACTCTGGTCTCGGCGCACAGAAACCGGTCATCTTTGTGTGCCACACTCTTACCTTAATAAAGGCTGGCATTCACAGGGACCTGAATTTACGACACAGAGCAAGCTGAGTTACCTCCCCACTCAACCCTGGGAGCACACCGTTGTTGCTAAAAGTAGAGAATACCATTGTTTTGTGAGTTTCTATCCAGCTTGGTTTGGGTGGCCACCCACTGGCTGATCATGACGTGACCCGTAGCCAGCAGCAGGGGCTGCAGGGGGCAGTGAGAGAGGGATCCCGCCCAGGTCTCACCTGTTGCATGTGGATCCCTTGCACTTGTCCTTCATCTTGGTGTCACACCTGACAACTTGGGCTAGGAGAGAAATGCAGAAATAGTCATCACTGCAGGAACCAAGAGGACGAGACTGCGCGGGAAGACCCCACCCCCCACGCTGAGGAGCTCTCTGGAATGTTCTGGAATCCAGGCCATTCGGAGCAGGAGCACTGCCCAATGGCTACAGGCTTCAGGGGGGAGGTTCGAATCCCAGGTCCACCACTTTAGAGTAGTCGTTTGACCTTGGCCATGTTACTTCCCCTCTCTGAGGCTCAATGTCCGCGTGTAACGGGTGAAAGTGCAGTGGGTGCTGTGTCTGTGGCATCAAGTGAGACAGTGGCTGTAACCTTGGAGGGAGCCTGGCACACTCTAAGTGCCCCGTGGACCCTCAGGCTCTGGAGAATAGGCCTGATGCAGCCTGGAAGCGGAGACCAGGCACTCCCACCTGTGCCGTCTCCCCCACAGCCTTTGCCAAGCTTCCCTTTTTGCTTATTTTATGGGGACGTATAGAAGCCTCAAAGTAGTGTGATAGTTGGACAAACAGACATATTATGATTTTGCATTATTAAAAGAACCAATGGAACCGTTTCAAACCTCTGAACAGGAAAGAGT